>NC_045441.1:76901015-76995379 GCF_002776525.5 Piliocolobus tephrosceles | reverse complement strand
GACAAACACACTACACACACCACCCTCGCACACCGTACGTACCACAAATACACACCTCACACATGCACCACACACACCACACACACTCTGACCCCACAGGGTAGACATCCTCCTGTACTTGAAAGATTTTCTCTAGAAATATTCTTCATATATGGAGATGTTATTTTTTAATACACTGTGTACAGACAGAAAGATGGGAAAAGGGAAGATACAGGTTAGGATAGGAACCTTCATCTAAACAATGTCATCTTTTTATAGCTCATTTTCTTTGATTTAAAAAAACTATGATGCAAATGGTTTGAATATATTTTCCTTCCCACTGCTACATTGTGATGTTATTTACTCATGAGCTAGATAGGAAATACCTAATAAACTTTATCAAATTCTTCCATGTAATTAAATTTCTCTGAAAGTGTAGACTTTGTACTCCCTAGAAGCTATGCTAGGACAATTCAATATTACAATGATGAAACACAGTTTGCAGTGTTAAAGAGATGTCATAGAAACTAACACAAATGACAGTATTTTTCTGACTTTAAAAATGTATATGTTAGTTGAATAATTTACCAAAACATTCTAAAATGCTAAAAGTTACAGTGAGAGATGGATGCCTGGGAAACAGACTTACTTTCCCAGGGGCCATCAGGATCCCCTGGTTTTTCTATGCCTTTTGTTTCCTCTACCTTTTACGGTGTCTAGTACACTGACTCTGTTGCCCTTGTATGTCAACTTAATCCTGTTCACCTTTCAGGGTTCCATTTAAGTTTCATCTCCTTCACAAAGCATTGCTGGGCTAGCAGCCTTTTAAAAGTATGTCAGTGGCACTGTGTGTATCTCTTTCTATCATTATTTATCCATAAATTCCCTTCATTAGCCTGTAATCTCTTCAATGACAGGTTTCAATGGGCTTTTGCTTGCTACAACATATTGTCTTGAGAGTCCATGAATTTGCAAGAAGACCCTATCTCTATCACACTAAACCACAATCTTCTTCATGTAAAACCAGAAAAAAATGAATGTGCATATTTTATCCCTTGAAAACCTTTGGGACTATCAAAATAGCAACTTGGTGACTCACGGTAACATGCCTTCTTTTTAGTCATAACTGATAAACCTGCAGTTGAAACAGAATAGTCCAAATGGCCTAAATTATAATACTGCATATATGTCCTTATCTCCTTCCCAATGTATTCACTTAGAAATAGCCTTAAATCTTAGAAACTTATTTTCTATCACACACCACCCTCACACACCACACATACCACAGATACTCACATACCTCACACACATACATGGAGCTGTCATCTCCCATGATAACAATACCTTCTTCAGGAATACCACCTGAAGAACCTGCCTGAGGCTGTTTTACAGTTAGTCTGTTTTTTATAAGTAGAAGGACTACACTCTAAAATAACAGTAAAAAGGGTGATAGATTTCTTTTCGCCTTACAGAAAGGTGTAGTCCATGGGGTTCCAGCTTTATGATGAAGTTTCCTAATTAAGCATCCCATATCAAGTGGACCCTGGGTTTTGTCTACTATAACTCAAAGTAATACCAATTACAGTATCAGCATAACATTTAAGTATTAATGATAATTATGACATTATGATGAGTGAAAGAAGCAGTTCAAGTAAAGTGTGTTCTGCTTTTATTGTAATGACATTCTAGAATTGAGTATGTTGTGCTTTTATTCTAAAAAATGTATCATAAATTATATAGATAATATATCATAACTAGGTTGGGTTTAGCCAGGAATGCAAGTATGGTTTAACATTGGAAAATCAGTCACTTTTTATATTTGACATTGTACTGGAAGGCAAGTAAAAGAAATTAAAGAAATAAATTGTAAAGGAAGAAATGAAACTGTTATTCACATACGATGAGATTGTCCATTTAAAAAATCTCAAAAAGTACCTATAGATAAGTTATTAGAAGTAATATAAAAGTATAGTGACTTTGCTGAATACATAATTAATGTAAAATAAAACATATATTTCAATATGTCTGCAAACCAGGAGAAAACATAATTTGTAAGTTACCATTTACAAGACTTCAAGACATAAATGATAGGGAAGACCTTCAGAGAGAAAAATAAAATCATATAGAGATATACTAAAGAAAGTGTATAAAATAGGACAAGGAAACCTTGTTCATGGTTTGGAAGATTCAATACCTGTTGATTCGGTGCAATTCTAGTAAAAATAATTTCAAAAGATTTTAAAATGGAATTTGGTAAGCTATTGCTAAAATATACGTGAAAGGGCGATACACAAGAAATAACCATGGCATTTCACATGCTTCAAAATGGAAATAAATATTATTAAACTTTAGTAAATTTATACTTGGAGACAAAAGAATGGGCAAGTTGGTCAAGAAGCCCAGAAACAGCACTTCAGATATACAAAAACCTGATTCATGACATAGATTACATTCTAGAAGAGTTGAAAAATGTTTGGCTCTTCAGTAAAGAGAATATAGTGAAGTTGAGCCCCCATATAATCCATACCCAAAATTCTGTCTCAAGTGGACTGACTACTCAAATGTGAAAAGCAAAAATATAAAACTTGGAAGATGGCGTAGAAGAATACCTTTATGACCTCAGTTTTTAGAAATGTTTCTGAAATGAGCCCCTGAGAAACCTGACTACATTAAACTTCTGTTCATCAAAAGAATATCTTTAAGAAGGTGAAAAGACAAACCAGAAGCTGGAATAAAATGTTTAAAAAGTAAATAACCGAAAGTAAATTACAGTCACATGTTGCTTAATGGTGGGGATAAATTCTGAGAAATGTACTTTTAGGCAAGTTCATCATCATGTGAACATTATAGACTGTACTTACACAAACCTAGATAGTATAGCCTACTACACACCTAGGCTAGATGTTACAGCCTGTTTCTCCTAGGCATAAAACCTGTACAGCATATTATTGTACTGAATACTGTAGGCAATTTTAACACAATGGTATTTGTGTATCTAAACACGGAAAATGTACAGTAAGAATATGGTATAAAACATAAAAAATGGTACACCCATGGAGGCTACTTACCATGAATGGTGCTTGCAGGACTGGAAGTTGCTCTGGCTGAGTCAGTAAGTGTGAACACTAGGACATTACACTATTGCAGACTTTATAAACACTATACATTTAAGCTACAATGCGTTTATTTAAAAATATTTTCTTTCTTCAAAAATAAATTAGCTTACTCTAACTTTTTTATTTTGTAAACTTTTAGATTTTTTAAAGCTTTCTGACTCTTTTGTAATAACATTTAGCTTAAAGCACACTTTATATAGCTGTACAAAAATACTTTATTCAGTAACCTTTTTCCTATTTTTAATTTTTTACTTTTTAAATCTTCTTGTTAAAAACTAAGACACAAAAATACACATTGGCCTTGGCCTACACAAGGTCAGAATCATCAGTATCTTCTACCTCCATGTCCTGTGTCGCTGGTAGGTCTCAGGGGCAATAACATACATGGAGCTGTCATCTCCCATGATAACAATGCCTTCTTCTGGAATACCTCCTGAAGAACCTGCCTGAGGCTGTTTTACAGTTAGTCTTTTTTTATAAGTAGAAGCACTACACTCTAAAATAACAGTAAAAAGCATACTAAATACATAAACCACTAACAAAGCTGTTTGTTATCAAGTATCATGTACTGTGCATAATTGTATGCACTATACTTTTATAAAATTGGCCACACAGTAGGTTTGTGTACACTAGTATCACTACAAACGTGAGTAATGTATTGTGCTATGACATTATGACAGCTTTTTAGCTGCATTATAATCTTATGGGACCACTGTCATATGTAAGTTCCAGCACTGACCAAAATGTCATTATATGGCACATGACTGTATATAAAAAGTACTTCTATGTGGCAGTAAGGAAAGACTGCAATGGGCCATTGGCTTGAACAGGTATATCTCAGAAGAGGAAATCTCCATACCAGATGATGTCCAAATATATTAGCAATCAGCAGGTGAAAATTAAAAACCAAAATAAAATACTACTTTATACCCACTGAATTGATTTAAATCAGATATTTTAAGTTTCAGTGAAGTTGTGGAGTAAGGGAAAGTCTTATTCTCTGCACATTGGAAAATAAATAAGCCCAACCATTTTGAAAAACAATTTGGCATTATCTAATAAAGTTGACTCAACAATTATATTTTTTGTAAATCACCCTAGTAAAATTCATATACATTAGCTATAAGACATGTATAATATTGGTCTTGTAGTAGTAACAAAATTTGAGTATATCTGACATCTCTATCAATAAGAGAATGGATAAATATATTATTGTATAGTCAAAAAATGAAATTGTATGTTGATCAGCAACTCACAACAACTGCTGGAATCTTAGGAGCACAGGATTAAAAGCCAAAAGGCACAGAAAAATACACACAATATTATTCCATTTATATAAAGCATAAAATCATGTCAAAATAACACATTGTTTGGATATAAAAATATAGCAAAACTAAAAAAAAAAAAAAAAAAAAACTCAGAATGATAAAATTCAGCAGAATTACTCCAGAAGAGTAAGCAACTGAAATGGAATCAAGGAGGCACACACAGAGGACTTCAATGAAAATGAGTAGTTCTGTTCCTTTTCCTGAAATAAGTTGTTAGTTTATTCGTGGTGGTTATATAATTATTCATTATGTTTTAAATTTATTTCTTGAATAGGCTTTATGTCAACTTAGTATTTAATATAATTCAAAAGCTGCCAAGTATAATATATTTTACAGTTATGTGATTATGTGGATATAAAATTAATAGGACATAGTTCCTGCTCTCTGAGGACTTTTAAAGTGGCTTAAAACTCTGTGTCTTCAACTTGCTTCGGTATGAGAATATCATGCTACTTCTTTAAAAATACAGATTTATCCACCCAGCCTCAGACCTACTGAATCTGAATATGGCTTGCAAGGGTATCACCTGCAGATGTTTGTGGGAAGCGGTTAGACGCAATCAGTATTGGAGCGATCCAGTGTTAAAGATACCAGGAATCTCGCAGTAAAGATCTTTGAGTCCTGGTATTGCAGGCACTTTGCAAGATGGAATGGCTGCCACAAATCATGAGACAGCCATGTGAGGAAAGGACTAGAATTATTCTCCCTGGAAGGAGATTTTAAGATTGAGACTATGTTTATCATTAATCTATGTAATACCATAATCCATGTAATACCACCAGTGACATTTTTGTTGATTTTACTCTTTTTCTGTACCTTAAATTCTGTAACTGTAATTTCTGGTTCTATTTGATGATCTGATAGCATTTTTGCAATTATATGAATCAGTTTTTATGTAAACACCTTATTTTTCAAGATTCAATTACTTGTACAATTATAGAATTACTAAAATAATGATAACATGTCTCTTCAGTCACTCATAGCTGTCCTCTTCTGTAGAGGAAAATTCAGGGAAACACAAATCTCTTAGTCTCTTCCCAAAGTTCTACTGGCATCAGAATAAGTGCTTCATTGTTCTCTTGGCAAGTAAAATGAAACTCAAGGAAGACTGCCAGTTTGAATTTGCAGTGTGACATTTGAATTATAGAGGTCTACTTTGGTCTGTCGACTGTTTAGTTCAGGATCTCAGTGGCAAAAAGAGATCACTGGTTCCCTCCTCATATAGAATATATTTATCAGGGACTTAATTAAAAACAATAGCATTTCTCTCTTTATAAGTAGGTAAATGTATTAAGTGGAATTGAATTAGGAATATTAAGACATGGAGAATATATTTTATACTCACAAGCAGCTTATTTTGCTGTGGAAATAGTAAATATATTTAATAAAAAATTTAAATCCTTTTCAAGGCAACCTGTCAAAAGATCCAATAACCATAGTGTAAAAGAATCTTCACAATTTTAAGGCATATAAAATAAAAGTGAATTTGATATTTCTGGTTTCTATTTTTATTTGCAAAGAGCTTTTTGTTGTTTTTGTTTATTTTCTGTAGCACAAGCAGCTGTGGCAATAAAGGGTGTGTTCGAATTTTTTTTTTTTTTTTTTTGAGACGGAGTCTTGTTCTGTCACCCAGGCTGGAGTGCAGCGGCATGATCTCAGCTCACTGCAACCTCTACCTCCTGGGTTCGAGCGATTCTCCTGCCTCAGCCTCCTGAGTAGCTTGGACTACAGGCGCATGCCACCATGCCCAGCTAGTTTTCATATTTTTAGTAGAGATGGGGTTTCACCATGTTGGCCAGAATGGTCTCGATCTCCTGACCTCATGATCCACCCTCCTTGGCCTCCCAAAGTATTGGGATTACAGGCATGAGCCACCCGTGACTGGCCCAAAAATTTTTTTTTAAAAACCACAGCCTATCTGCAGAGCAGAGTATACAGAAACAAATCATAGCTAGAAAGTATTTAAAAAGGTAATTACTTTAAAAAGTAATTGCAGGTTTTTGCCATTGAATGTAATGGCATTAGTTTTACACCAACCTAATATAACAATAGTGTTCAGTCTTTCTAAAATCAACTGAATTTCTTGACATTTTTACCCCTGAGGGCCTCATCTAACTGTATAGACTTTTTTTTTCCATTAAATAATTGTTGGGGAACAGTTCTCCATGGGCCTGTCCCAATTCTGAGACACTGACTGCCCTATGTTCTGGACTAGCTTTTCAGGTGTTTGTGTTTGTGGACTGAACAGCCTTGGAAGATTGTTTTCCCTTTAGAGCAAAGGGCAGTAATATTTACTGCTGATTATGAAAGATTCTGGTTACATAGCTCTGGGCTCTTCTGACTTGTCTACCTGTGCAGGAATCATCTGACCTTCTGCTCATTACCCTTTGGAAATTGTGGCTTGAGGAGCCAGTCTGGTAATACAGCTGTTCTCCCTTATCTGCAATTTTGCATGTGAGAGTTTCAGTTACCCACAGTACTTTGAGAGAAAGAGACCATGTTAACGTAGCTTTTATTATGTTGTTATAATTGTCCCATTTTATTATTAGTTAATAAGATAGTATATAGAATATACTGTGTCTAATTTATAAATTGAGCTTCATCGTAGGTATGTATGTATAGGAAAAAGCATAGTATATAATAGGGCTCAATACTATCTGAAGTTTCAGCCATCCATTGGGGGGCCTTGGATTTACCCTTTGTGGATAAGGGGAAACTACTATAGTCTGTTTCAACTAGTTCAAAGACCCATCCTGGGTTAGAAGAAGGATCTGACCCCACACCTATACTGAGCATGAATTGAAGAAATTTCACTCACTGGGGAGATGATGAGGCAGGGTGTGTAGTGCTAGATAAGGAGGAATAGCAACAGTTAGGCTGCTTTTTGACTCAACCCTCTTGCAGTCTGTCATGTCTATTATGCCAAGTTTAGATTCATTCTGATGATAAAAGGTGTCACAGTGGTCTTTGCTGTGGGTCCTGGCTGTTACAAGGGAATATTGTTCCTGTTGGGGAAATTTCTCTGAGATGCAAAAACTCCTATGGGAAACCTAGTGAGTACTTGCACCCTAAGTGCCTTGCATTGAACCTATAATGCTGATGAAGGTAACTCACTGGAGAATGTGAAACTGTCCCAAGACAGTCTGGATAAATTCTTATAGTCAGCCTTATCATCCTGGAAAACTCCCGTGTCCTTTTATGTTGAAACCAGGTTTAAAGAGATGTTATCATGATAACAGGGCAGCAAATGTCCCAGATGAAGATGGACTGTATAATGGAATTTTTGCTGTAGAAATCAAGGTTATGATTACTGAGTCAAAGACTCCCCAAAACTAAGTAGATGGTGTCAGTAATTACGAGCAGCCTTATAGAGTGCCTCAGGTGGACTATAAACATTGGAAGTTAGGTTAAAGCAGGAGTAAACACTGCACTGCTCAGAACTGAATGTGCCTGTCACTGCCACAGAGCTCTTCTCTGCTTCCACACCTCTTGATGCCTTCCTGCTCTACCCTGATTCAGTTGCTTTGGGCTGAAATCTCTTTGCCCTCTAGAGACCAAATTTTATAAAAACCCCTTGAATATAATGGAGAACTTTGGAGGGGGAAACACTTGAACTTTATCATTCTGTTCTGTTGATACTGTGGTTCCCAACTCACTATTTCACCTAGTGCCGCTGTGAGAAGGATACCCAAATTCAGCTGATATAATGGGTTCCTAGTGGGAAGGTAAGCTAAAATAGCCTTGAGGATGGCACCCTTTGTGAGCAAATAAAATGTAATGGTGTCATGGTTTCCACTGCTAAATGTGTAATGGAATTGATGTGTTATATGCGTGAACTTCTTGTCACATTAATGTCCATGGGGATTTTCCCATTCAGAGATTGCCACATGTAGAGCGGTAACAGTGGATCATGTATATCACCTTTCCTGTTTTCTCTCAGGTGGCCCAGCAGAAACAAGATAGCATCTAGGAGGAGAAAAGGAATTCACAGCTTATTTAGACACTTAATGGGTTTGGAGCAGTGGCTCATGCTTGTAATCCCAGCTCTTTGTGAGGCCAAGGCGGGAGGATCACTTGAGGTCAGGAGTTCGAGACCAGCCTGGCCAACATGGTGAAGCCCCCTCTACTAAAAATACAAAAATTAGCTGGGTGTGGTGGTGCACGTCTGTAATCCCAGCTACTCGGGAGGCTGAGGCAGGAGAACCACTTGAGCCCAGGAGGTGGAGGTTACAGTGAGCTGAGATAGTGCCATTGTATTCCAGCCTGGGTGATAGAATGAGACTCTGTCTCAAAAATAATAATAATAATAAAAATAATTAATGGCTGCCAGGATTCTCAGGCCATTTCCCAACTCAACAATATCACATGCTTGATCAGTCACTGAACACACCTCTTTTTTTTTTTTTAAGTGGTTATGAATTTGCTACTAAGCTCTTATTGAAATTGAATATGAAGAAATAGGAACGCTTTTACACTGTTGGTGGGAGTGTAAACTAGTTCAACCATTGTGGAAGACAGTGTGGAGATTCCTCAAGGATCTAGAGCCAGAAATACCATTTGACCCAGCAATCTCATTACTGGGTATAAACCCAAAGGACTCTAAATCACTCTACCATAAAGACACATGCACACATATGTGTATTGCAGCACTATTCACAATAGCAAAGACTTGGAACGAACCCACATGCCCATCAATGATAGACTGGATTAAGAAAATGTGGCACATATACACTGTGGAATACTACGCAGTCATAAAAAGGATGAGTTAATGTCCTTTGCAAGGACGTGGTTGAAGCTGGAAACCATCATTCTCAGCAAATTAACACAGGAACAGAAAACTAAACACTGCATGTTCTCACTCATAAGTGGGAGTTGATCAATGAGAACACACGGACACAGGGAGGGGAACATCACACACTGGGGCCTGTCAGGGGGTGGAGGGCTAGAGGAAGGATAGCATTAGGAGAAATGCCTAATGTAGATGACAGGTTGATGGGTGCAGCAAACCACCATGGCACATGCATACATATGTAACAAGCCTGCATGTTCTGCACATGTATCCCGGAACTTAAAGTATATTTTTAAAAACACATTAAAAAATAATAAAAAGAAATTGAATGTCTGACCCATGGACAGACAATACCTCTGGCCTGATATTCTCAGTTTGAGATGGGTCAACTTGAACTCATGACCAACAAGATTGGAAGGGTTCAACACACATTGTTTGTCAAATAGAAATGACAGATTCCAGAAAGCTGCCAGGCTGGCTACAAGTGGTAGCTTTCTATTTGATTAAAACTTTGTCTCTCTGCCTCCTGATATGGGGAGTTTGACTTGGTGATGTCTTCAATTCATAGACTTTCTTTAAATCCCTGGTATTGGTTCACTGATGGTTCTGTGAAGTTGTCCAATGTTGTCTTCTGGTTTTTCAATCTCAGCACTAGTTATGCAGACCCCAAAATGGACATGGCCACTCTGCTCAATAGGCAGCACACAAGCCCATTTATATCTCTGGCCAATACTCCCCTTGATGAAGCTTGTTATATTTTTTGCTAACTGTGGGTCTATTGCAGCTGATTTGTTGGGTCTGCCACTCCTAAAATTACAGACTGACATATTGAAGTTTGGGATAGATAGGATTGGGAGTGGTGGCTCACACCTATAATTCCAATACTTTGGGAGGTTGAGGTGGGAAGGTAACTTGAAGCCAGGAGTTCAAGAGCAGCCTGGGCAACATAGCAAGACCTGTCTCTAAAAAGATAATTTTATAAAAGCCTGGCATGGCAGTGCTGCATGCCTGTAGTCCTGACTACATACATGGGAAGCTGAGGTGGGAAGATCACTTGAGCCCAGGAGTTTGAAGCTGCAGTGAGCTATGATTGCGCCATTGCACTCCAGCCTGGGTGACAGAGTAAGTCCCTGTCTCTACTCAGTCAATTAAAAAAAAGTTTGGGATGGCAAACAGTGGAAGCAAATTGTGGCAACTGGTCACATTCTTTGAACTGATCATGTAGCTGCACCTTAGAGGTATTTTTATATATTTAAATGTATTTAAAGAAAGGCTTTTAAAAATAGAATCAGAATCTGCAGTTTAATAGGATCTCCAGGTGATTCTTTTAAAAATATTTTTATTGATACATAAGATATATATCATTTCAGGGTACATGTGACAATTTAATATATTCATTTAATTTGTAAAGATCAAATTGGTTTACTTGGGATATCCATCACCAAAGAAAGACCTTTGTAAGCAATCTTTTCTTTAAAAAAAGGAAAAAAAAAAAAGAAATCTTTTCTTTAGGATATTTTAAAGAATTTAAAAATATATATATGTGTATTTAAAGAAAGACCACCATTAGATCATGTAGCCTTCAGATGATTATAGCGATCCCTCCAAAATGAGGCTACTCTTAGTTACTAAAGGGAACTTTCCTGAGGGATAACTGATTTATTATTTGTATGAGCCCTACAGGCAATTGTCCTTATGATTAAAGTCATTTAATCAGATAAGGTCTTATGAAAGTTGTTCCTGATTTTAGGTAATGTGATTATTGGTACCACCTCAGTCTTGGAAGGCAGTCATGTCAGCCTCAACCTTTTGGTCAGGGTTTTTCTGGACAGTAGAATTGCTCTAACCCCTAGACTTCCTCCTTGTATGCCAAGGTTTGAGTCTATGTAATTATTGATCCTACTGTACCTGTTTTCATACCTTAGGCCAAGTGGAAAGGTCAATACAGAAGCTTAAGGAGAAAGTCCTGGGTTTCTAAGGTGTATCCTGATGGTTTATGGGATTTCTGTAACCAGTTGGGTCTGGGAGCCTAGGGAATATAGTTGTTATCAATGCTGCAAGTTAGACTAATTCCGCTGCTTGGAATCCTATTAATAGCAGTATTAATCATATGCTCTGAGATAGACTGAATGGCTTTGGTCCTAGTCACTCTTGGTCACATTGATCAGTGTGGCCAAGGGAATGCCATGCTCGGGGAAAATTCACCCCAAGCCAAGACTGTGTAGAAATGAGGGTGGACGTTGTTTGGAGACAGATCCTCCATGGGTTCTCCCTTCTCTGCTTTGTTTTTTGAGCAGCAGCAGCAACAGCAGCCTATGTTTCAAATTATCTTTCCAATGATGTTGGTATCATTGGGAGATAGTATACCCCTTTAGGGCAGTGACAGGTTTGTTTATCACTCATTATTTAAAAATTTGAATTTCCTAAGGGCAGGATTCTTAATAAGATTTTATTGGTTATACTATTTTTCTTTTTCTTTCTGGTTTTTTTTTTTTTTTTTTTTTTTTTTTTGGAGACAGAGTTTTGCTCTGTTGCCCAGACTGCCAGACTGGAGCACATTGATGCAATCTTGGCTGACTGCAACTTCTGCCTTACGGGTTCAAGCGTTTTTCATGCCTCAGCCTCCCGAGTAGCTGAGATTACAGGCTAGTGCCACCATTACCAGCTAATTTTGTATTTTGTTTGTTTTAGTAGAAACAAGGTTTCACCATGTTGGTCAGGCTGGTCTCAAACTCCTGACTTCAAGTGATCCACCCACCTCAGCCTTCCAAAGTGTTAGGATTACAGGTGTGAGCCTCCACGCCCAGCCTGGTTATACGTTCTGCTTCATTTTTAAACCACATTCTTCTGGCAGTTCACTGGATTTGAACTCTGTTTGGAAGCCATTTCTTAATTTTAGACTTAATTTTAAGACTTTGAAAACCATCAAGTTTCTGTTTAAACAGAAAGAATTCCTTTCTGTTTAATACTCTCAACTGAACTCTGTTCTTTTTACATTTTACTATAAGCAGCAAGAAGAAATCAGGCAGCACCTTCACCACTGTGTTTAGAAGTCTACTTAGCCAGATCACCCTGTTCACAAGGAACACTTCCTACTTTCTCATTAGAGAAGGTGATAATGTTGCTAAGCTTTGTGTCACTACATAACAAGCACGCTCCCTTCCAGTTTCCACTCACAATCTGTGCAATGCAATTTAGGCTTGCTCCAGTACACTCTTCAGAATCCTTCTAGCCTTTGCCCACTACCTGTTTCCAAGCCACTTCCCTGTTTTTTTCCTGTATTTGTTTTGGCAGCATCCCTCTTCTATTTGCTGCATTACAAATTATCACCAAAACTTAGCAACTTAAAACAAGACATATTTGTACATTACCATGTCTGTGGGTCAATTTAGCTGGATGCCTCTGACTCAGAATCTCTCCCAAGGCTGTAAGTAAGGTGTTAGCCAGAGCTGTGGTCATCCAAATGCTCCACTGGGAGAGGATGTGCATCCAGGCTCACTGACAACTGTTGGCAGGACTGAGAAGACCCACTTCCTGACTCCCTCATGTGACTGGCAGGCCTCAGGTCCTCACTGGCTGTTGGCCAGAAACATCAGCTCCTTAGGATGTGGGCTTATCCCTGCTCATAACATGACAACTTCCTTCCCAATAGTGAGGGCTGAGAGAGAGAGAGAGAGAGAGAGAGAGAGAGAAAGAGAGCAGGAGGACAAAAGAGACACAAATCATAGTCTTTATTTTTTCACCTAATCTGAGAAGTGGCATTCCATTACTTTTGTTGTATTCTGGTTGTTAGAAATCAGTCGTTCAGCACTCACTCAGTGGGAAGGGAGTATACAAGGGCATGAACACCCAGAAAGCAAGGTCACTGGGGTCATTTTGGAGTCTGCCTCCTGTAGTAGGAAACAGGGTCCTGGCTTCCAGAGGATACTGTCTAAAAGGAAGGGAATAAAAACTGAAGAATGGATTTGAGTTGTTAGAAAAGATTTTATTGGCAAATAATGATTTTTTTGGTCAAAATTTTAGGAAGAATAATTTTTCAGCAATATTACCAATGACTTGACAAGCTGAGAGCCTGAAGGCAAGGAACACAGAGGCCATGTGAGTTATCTAGAGAAGGATTTTAGATGTTTCTTGACTTGGTGACTAGACAGTGAGAATGGAGTGAAAAATCAGGAAATACTCCAATAACAAAAGATTGACAAGAAAATTTTGAATGAGTTGATAAGTGGGAGAAAAAATAAATATATACGCTGGGCCAGGCATCATGTTGGATATTTTGCATACTTCATTTCTTTGAATCCTCTCAATATCCTAAGAGATTGGTATCTTTTACACCGTTTTATAGAAGAGACCACAAAAGATACAAAGTAAATGAACTTTCTCACTGTTATGCAACTGTGACATTAGGATTTTTCTCTCTTCTGGCCCTCATCTCTCCAACCCCAAATGCTTTTTTTGTTGCATTAGTTTATGGTGTTGTCCTGGAGAAATAAGGGATGGTGAAAACAATCATAATCATAATGTCATGCAGTCATTTAGCATATTCTAGGCACTTGGTTAACTCTTTCATATCACCACAATGAATTCTCATAACAACCTCTTTAAATGAAGAAGGTGCTGTTATTCCCATTTTATAGATGAACAAACAACTTCAAAGAGACTAAGTGTACTAACATTATAAAACTAGGACACACAGATGTCACTGACAAAAAAAAAAAAATGGAAAGAGATGCCTCGGCAGAGAGAGGGATGCTTTTGCCAAAAGCCCTTGGATGGTGGGTGCAGATTTAGGAATTTTAAACATTAAAATGTGAGTTTGAGGTTTTTCTCCTCCAGGGAAGAAGCGGCTCTCCTCTATTCTCTCACAGAAGTGCATCTGAAAATACATAGAACCAAATTCAAATCCAGTAAACAAATTCCAACAAAAACTGCATAATTAAGGCTATTTTTGTGATTAGCACCATTTAGTTTCCCTGAATTTAGCAGAGCAAACATTGCTACAGCAAAAATTACTGCTAATGGTTGAACCTAACAACAAGAGAAAATCCCCAGAAGGGTCTTTTAGGCCCCAGCTGCAGCTGTGTTTCACTATATTTCATCCTGGAAAGCTGAGATTAACAGGAAAATCAGGCTCTACTGTGCTATGCAGATGTGGCTACAACTATCTGAATTTATTCAGCAAACATTTGTTCAAGCAATGTACTAGCCACACCAGGATTGCAGGGATAAATTGTACCTGGCACTCTCTAGGAATGTTCAGATGAAAGAAGTTGGTGAGAGAAGGCAGATAAAGAAACATCAAAGCATTATGAGTGATGTCAGTCACACAGTGGGAGCATAAAGGAGTCAATTAGGAAAGTCTTAAGGGCAGCAACTTCATAGGATGTTCTCATGTACACGGTTATTCATCTTGAAGCCCTGGGGCAGGTTGGGGCCAGTAAGTGAGGAGGACAGAGGCATGGAAGTTTTCTTGGGCTTGGGTAGAAGCTGGTGCCTACTCCAAACTGGGAATATCAGTAGAGGAACAGGTATATATAGAGGAAAGGAAAAGTTTTACTTCAAAAATGACCAATTTGCTTATAAAAGATTCATGTGTTGAGGTCTTCTAGGAACTTATATTTATGAGACCAAAGTTTAGCAAACGTGGTTACAAGATACAGATTGGAAAATCTTTAGCCTGTTGCTGTTGTAGTATTGACACCAGCAGCAGCAACAATAGCAGTCACTCGTTTTGAGCACCTACCATGTGTCAGACCTTGTGTTAAATACATAAGCACCATGTAACTTAATCTCATGACAACTTTCGTATGCTAAGCAACTGTTTTGTCCTTACTTTATAGATGAAGAGATTAAAGTTTAGATAAAGACGCTAATTCCCAATGTCTCAAGGCCAGTACTTGAACACAGGTCTACGTGACTTCAAAACCAAAATTCTTTCGTTGATCCCCACTTAACCAACTTGCCAATATAACAGATACTCTGTTCCTTCTGCAAAACCTAGACTGATATCTATAGCTCTCATGAGTGTCCCAGGCTCTAGTATGTCTGCATACATCTCCCACTAGTCAAAAGTTATATGTTTGCCAAGAGACAGAACCTGTTGGCCCTCACCTCTCCAACCCCAATGGGAGAGACATTTTGTTGTTGTTGTCTCTCCAACAACAATGTTGTTGTAATTATGTTATTTTATAAAATATTAAGTGATGTAATGTGTGTGTAAAGGAAGTCGTTGTATCTATGAAAACTTAATACAATGTTTTGGGAAGATTTAATAAAGACTGGCAGCTCAAGAAAATTAGGTGTGAGAAGGAAATATAAAAGATGGAGGAAAACCATAAAAATCTAGAGGAATTTTGCATTCTTTTTGCCTTGGAAGGATCTTCTTCATCTGTTTTAAAGATGCTACAATAATTTCGTAGACTATATTTTATTGTTGTAGTTTATACAAAAGTGCATAAAATGTCAGTCAGCAGACCCATAAGCCAAGAGGAAGACTTGACACTGCCATTAAAAGATAAGCAATCAATGAATACTTCTGTGATTTAAGTTAACATAAAATGGTATGCATATGTGTGTGTGTGTGTTTGTTTGTCAGTGATTCCTCTCTGTATTGCAATTAACCCACCAGTACTGCTCCTGATTCCTTCAAAAGGGAATTCTATATACTTGCCCAGGTTAAGCATATTATGAGAGAAGAGAAGAGGACAAGAACTTTGGAGCCCACTATACAGAGGTGTGAGTCTTCAAAGTGAATTCATGATAATGTTCAAAGCCGTGGAAGGTGAATTTCAATACAACAGGATTATCCACCCAGGTTTGGGGTTGGGATCATTAAAAAGTATATTCCCAATTTTTTTTTTTTCTGCAGAACTTTAATTTCTGTAGACTGGAAGCATCATAGCATAGAAGAAGGAGCATAGGCTTTGAAATATGTTGGATGTAGCTTCAATAATTTGACTAATTGACTTTAGGTATGGTCTGTGAGTCTCAGTTTCCTCAAATTAAGATAGTATGGTAACACCCATATCCCGTAGTTGAGGAATGTACAATGCTGAGCACACAGTAAGTTGCAAAAGTATTGCTCTTCATTTTTTAACCCCTTTGTGTGGGGCTATTAAAAATATCATATTTCATATAAAATCATATATATCATATATTAATCAAAAAGGTAGGTAAAGACATGAAAAGGAAAATTTACTATCTCTGTCAGTTTTTTACCCAAAAAACTGTTACTGCCACATTTAAAGTGGATTTGCGTGTTAGGACAAAGAATTTCAAGAATCTCTGGTTACTTGAAAGATTTTTAATTTGAGCAGAAATAGAGCTAGATGCCAGTGGAAATACTTTGTTGTAGTAATTTTGGGTTTTGTTGGTTTTGGGGGTTTTTTTTTGGTACAACGTTGTTCATCTTCCTTTGTAAATGGCAGATTTAATCCAATCTAATTTTGAGATTTACAACATTCTGCTGACACGTTCCATGTTACGTATTTTATTTGCCGTGTAACCACAAAAATAATTTCCATTTTCAATAAAGATAAAATATTAGAAGAATCTATTATCTTAGTCCACTAACTGTAACTTTTTTATTTCCAGGTATTTAGGAGATTCTGTAGTAAATACATCCTTTATCCTAAAGCCTATTTAAGGGTGGAATGGCAACTGTTCAGGAAGAGAGAATTATAATGTTTTAAACGTGACATCCCTAGCCTATAATAAGTAATACGTAGAATCAAGACAGCAAAAGACATATTTGTCCTCAGGATGCTTATAAGGCTAATTGGAGAAAGAAGGCATTAGTAAATGAAAAGATGAAATGAGTGGTAAGAATTTTAACAGTACTGCAGGTAATTTGGGTATTGGGAAGGAGAGGATACTGGCAAAGTCCACAAAAGAATCAAGAAGAACGCTTAACAACTTATATTTCTGAAGATAATTTTCTAAGTTAAATTGTATATGGATAACAAAGTGCAACTTATACTTAGAGGTAAGAATTGCATATGTTGTGCATACGCTATTCCTGTTATTCACAGTAAGATTGTTAGTATAATATATTACTGCCTTCTTAAAAAGTGACCACAGTTCATTTTCTTGATATTACTGAAAACCTCCTTAGGAAGTTCTATATATTACCAAGTTAATGCATTGGCATTCTTGGATTTATTCTTTTAAAAATATTTGCTGAGATCCTGTTATATGTCAGGTCCCATCCTAGGCACATATTTATATTAATTCTCTCACATATAGTGAACAAGTATTTATTTTCAAGCTAGCAAAAGGAAATCAAATTGTTCATTTCAACTCATGTTTAAAATGTGCCACATTGTTATGGCTTAAGCATACTTTAAATTTAGCATAAGAGTTTCTTGAGTCATTCAATGCTGTATATAGTGAATTCTATATACCTGGTTTAAGCCTTCATAATAAAGGCTTGGGTTTTGCTGCCAGTTGTAATGATAGGGTTAAAAACAAGTACACAGTTTTATACCTCTATATGAAAATTTTTCGGCAGGGTATCTTGAGATTACTTACTTGCCAGTCTTACTGCTTTCTTGTTAATTAGCTTCATTGGAATTTACCAAGTATTTGTTGGCTGTAGAAATATGTATGAACAGGAGATGAGTTAATTCACAGAATACAAAAAAAAAAAAAAAAAGCCAAATCTGGAATTAGAGATTTTTAAGATTTGTAGGATCTCATTGTGCTAATAAATAAGTACAAGCTATCTGACCAGCCAGCTCCCATTCTTGAGCTACCTTCACCTGCCAGTGGCAAAGACATTTGAATTGGTGTTTGTAGTTTAGGTATTTTCAGACTGATTTCTACAGAGATCTAGAGTTCCAGGTACTGAGGAGATATATAGGATCAAACTGGAGGCCACCAACCTCTTTTCCTTTTAGTCAAATCACCTGTGATTATATTTGGGGAAAATAAAGGTTCCAACTAATCTGTAACCAGTTTGGAAAATCATTGCTCCACCTGGAATATTCTGAGCTTACTTCTGTACACAGATGCCACCAATGTCAAGTTCTCCATGATAATAGCCTCTGTTTGGGGACGTAGAGCGTGAAGGATGCTGTGGCAGTGTGTTCATCATGGTCGATGACCTTCAAATTCCTTACTAGAAACTGTGTCTACTTTCAGGCTCTGCAATTTAGAGAAACGTAGAAAACTTGGAGAGAAATCAGAGCACAACCACAAAGACAATTACAGCAAATTACCTTTGAGGCAACTAGAATTATTTTATTGAAAAAAAGAAATCTGAAGGCAATTTAATAATGGTCTTTCAGACATTGGGAATTATTAGATTGGGATTAAGGACCAGATTTCCTTCATGTGCAAACATGGGCAGGGGGAAAGGTGAAGCGGGGGGTTCCTGCTTTGGCAGGAAGAATATAATACAGAATCAAAAGAAAAAAACAGCAATCAGATGATGAGCCTATTTAATTAAAGGAATAGATCAGTCAGTACACTGTTCATGAAAGTGTTTTAAAGACAATATGAATTCCTATCTCTGTTTTATGTGTTAGATAACGTGCTACCTGAAGGAACAGGGATGAGTTCAATGAACTTTGTCTTTTTAACTCTGTCAGTGATTTATCTTTAAATTATATCATAAGGTATAGATTTCAAACGATTATTTTGAATTACAGTATCATAGCTTGATGCTGCCAGGAGAGGATCTACTTTCTAATAAAGTTAAGGAAATTAGTGGCAAAGAGGAACGTTTATTCCAGAGGTCATGAACTCAGATACCTACAGGGACCGGTGGGTATTACAAAGGAGTGAAACTAACAACATGAAACAATATGGCATTAGAAAAGTTGTAGGGTATTAAAAAGCATATAATTCCTCTAAAAGGGGCAATCACTACTAACTTGCCAATTGTTATAATGTCCCAGTATGCCTATATTAACAGATGTTTGGATTTCTCAAGGAAAGCTAGAAATCTAGAACTTTATGTGAAACATTTTTCTCACGTTGACAAAATATTCAGATTTATAAATGTGCTAGGCAGGCAAAACAATACACTTGGTGCAGGCTGCAAGTTAGAAACCTTTGGTTTATTCTTCGGCTCACTAGTTCACTACCACAATAATTAACAAGCAAACAGAACAGAACTGTTTAAAGCTTAGGAGAATTAATCAGCTAAACCTTTGCAAGGCTTAATTAAGGTCCCTTCCAACTCTGTAATTCGTTAAACTCCCCTTCCCTTTTCCTTGCTCCCAGTATTGGGTGGTGTATTCACAAAGAGAATTTGAAGAAATTACTTATTTCCCACAGCAACATAATTTTATTTGGTGAAATAATCAAATACTCAGATTGAAAAAACAATTCTTGTTTCTATATTAAAGATGCCACTGATACTAGTAGATTTTTAGAAACGCACTTGTATATGGCATAGGTTTGTCACTTTGGATCTTTAAACTAACATTTGTTTATAACATTGACTGCATGAGGCATGCTTGACTGAAAAACCTACTTACACTTTCACCATTTGGGTACATGTCTTACTTCTCTTTTATAAAATATTTTCAAATAACTCACCTCCATCTGGGGTAAGCACAGCTGGATTTCTGAAATCCCCTTCCTTTCAGACAGGAGAATATGCCACAGATGAAGAAGAAGATGAGGTAGGACCTGTCCTTCCTGGCAGCGACATGGCCATTGAAGTCTTTGAGCTGCCTGAGAATGAGGACATGTTTTCCCCATCAGACCTGGACACAAGCAAGCTCAGTCACAAGTTCAAAGAGGTATGCCACTAAGCTGCAAAATATTTCTCTATGCCTGTTCATTTCATTAAGTGTATATTTCTGTTCAAATAATATATTAAGAATAATCAGTTTGCAAATGAAAGCTTTTTAATAACAGGTTGTCTTGAGTCTCATTGAATTTCAAGTAGAATTTCAGTAAATCTCATTCCACAATCATTGATTTAAATGCTTACTTGTCAGAGTGACATACATGTAGCCCATAATTTCAAGCAGTAACTTACATATGCAGTTTTATGATGTTTAAGTTATGTTTTTTCAGTTTTACAGAAGTTTTGGTACCTGGTGATAAGCTTTTCTCTTAAGGCAGGGATTTCCTAAAAAGGCTCTTTTTGTCTTTCTGTTCATGAAATAGGTTTCTAATAAGCATCAGATGGCATACCCAAAGGGTTTACTTGAAGAGAGTTTAATACACAGACTTTGAACAGAGTTAATAGTACTAACAAGGGGTGTTGAAGTGCATGGGTACTGGCAACAGCAGGATGCTATTACCATCAACATCCGCAGCTTTATAAGATGCAGCCACTGCTAAAAGCTGCATCCTTGGGGCAAGGGTAAGAATATATACCCTGACTCTGCTTTCCTTTTCTGCTGATGCTTCCAAACCCAGGCAACGGAGTATGGTGATGCAGTCTCAGAGTCTGAAGAGGTCAGACTCCTGAGGCAATGTGCTCTTAGAGAAGGGCCAAGAATAGAACCTTGGGGGAGGAAATGTGGATAGCTTTTCTTCCAAAGTAACTTCTCAGAACCCTGACACATATAAAACAGAAACAGTGATTAACAGGTCCCCAAGCAGTTTATCCTTCCTTGTTTTGGAAGAGTATTCTCCATCATTGAAGAGAAACATGTCATTATTTACAACTTGTTCATTTCTTATAACGACTTTCTAAATTAACTGATATCTTCAAACCAAAGAGCAATGCAGAAAAAGAAAAGTTCTGCAGAAAGTGGCTGAGTGTGAGGAAGAGGTATAATCTAGTTACCTGTTTCTCTGCAGCCCTTATTTGGTCAAAGAATGTAAGTTATCAAGAAAAGTAGGTAGATGCCTTGTTCTCTAAGAATATTTTAACTCACAACCCAACTTTAACAAATATTGAAGGCAATGAGATCAAAGTAGTATTCCCTGGCAAAAGCCTATAAAACAGCTCTTTCATTTTGCCAGGTAAGTATGACCCCTAGTCTTTGGTAGATAATTGAGCTGGAAGAAGGGTCTGTATTCTTTTATGGAAGGTGAAGAGCCTACAGGGCACAGATAATATATGGAAAGTTATATCTTCCATTTTCAAAATTGAGCCAAGGACTCAAAGCTCCATAAATACTGTTTTAAGCATGCACCATTGTGTAGAGTGGTCTAGACCAGGGGTTAGCAAATTACGATATATTGTCCAAATCTGGCCTACTTTTTATAAATAAAGTTTTATTTGAACACAAGCATGCCCATCTCTTTATTGTTTGTGGCTGATAACATACCATAACAGCAAAGTTGAGTAGTTGCAACAGAGACTGTATGGCCTGCAAATCCTAAATTATTTGCTTTCTGGTCCTTTACTGAAAAATGTTGCTGACCCTGGTGTAGACTGCTGTGTGATCTGGCTGATTCTGTGTAACGTGGCTGATTTATTTTTAGCCTGAGTAACCAGGTCTGTAACTTTCTGTTAGTTTTGCTTTCTAAGAATTGGAATTTTGTCCTCACCTCAACAACAGGCAATATCACATTGTCCCACTTACAATTCTTTTATCTTCTTTTGTTTTACATTTAACATTAATATATTCATTTCTTCAGAATATTGTCCCTGCGTATCACCTGTGTGGCACTCTTTTTGTGAAATTTCTTTATGTGATTAATATACATGTCCAAATATTATATAGCACTAGGTACTTTTAACAGGATTATGCTCAAAACTTGGGGTGAGTGTAAAGGGTCATATTATATTAGCGTCTTTACAAAGTTTCATGTTACAGGATTGTCTTAATTATTTTAAGCAAAAGTATGTTTTACTACTTGGGCAGAACACATTAGACTGACATTATCTCAATCAGTTGTACTTTGGGCCTGTTTTGTATCTTTCTTCCTGCTAGACTCTAAGCTCCGATGGTTTTGTTTATTATCGTGTCCTCAGTCTTTGTACAATTCTTGGCATATAGTTAGTGGTGAAATATTTAGGGAATGAATGGCGTCAAACATATACTGGAATTTGTTGTATGATATAAGACATGTACCTAATTTAACGTTTCCAAATAGCCAACAAAAGTTGGTTAACCCTTTTATTAAATGCTTATTTACCAATTTCCCTTTGGTGAGAGGGCCAACATTATTATCTAAAGAATTTGTGCCTTTACCTTCTGAACTGCTTATGGCTTCATAGTCTGCTCCATCTTCTCATTTTTCTTCAGTGCAATACTATTAGAATATACATCAATATTGATGGGCTAAGTCACATTATTCCTACTTTTCAAAAATTCCTTTATTTTTCAACTTTTCAAGAAAATGTATGAATCACTTTATAAATACCCTTGAAAAATACTCTGCATTTTTTGTTGTAATTATGTTAAACTAGTAAATTTGCAGGGAACTGGAATTTTAAAAATCACATTGAAACTTTTAATCCAAGTTCATGGAATATATTTGTTTAATTAAAGCCTTTTTTCTCATCCTCCCTAAATTTTTTTTTTTTTTTTTTTTTTTTTTGAGACGGAGTCTTGCTCTGTCGCCCGAGCTGGAGTGCAGTGGCCGGATCTCAGCTCACTGCAAGCTCCGCCTCCCGGGTTTACGCCATTCTCCTGCCTCAGCCTCCGGAGTAGCTGGGACTACAGGCGCCCACCACCTCGCCCGGCTAGTTTTTTGTATTTTTAGTAGAGACGGGGTTTCACCGTGTTAGCCAGGATGGTCTCGATCTCCTGACCTCGTGATCCGCCCGTCTCGGCCTCCCAAAGTGCTGGGATTACAGGCTTGAGCCACCGCGCCCGGCCACCTCCCTAAAATTTTATAGTGCCCTTTATTCATTATGTAAGTCACATACATACATAAGTTACCTAAGTATCCAGCTATAAGTAACAGAACATATTACTGGAGTGGGTTAAATAAAAGCTGCCATATGGCCAGTCATGGTGGCTCATACCTATAATCTCAGTTCTTTGGGAGGCTGAGGTGGGTGACAGAGCCACACAAGACCCCGTCTCAAATAAATAAACAAAAACTGGGAGGATTGAAATGGCAGATAAGAGTCAGGACTGCTTGCGGCTCCTGCTTGGATGGACAGAACAGCATGTGGAGACTCACATCGTGAACTTTAACCCCAAGAACTACCGCAGGAAAATACCAGGAAAGCCAAGAGAATCCACAGACCTTTCGAAGGAACTGGATCACCACTGCAGGCTCCCTGAAATGCCAAAAAACTGTGAGTCTGCTTGCTTTCTCAACAGGGAGGCTCGTGGTTTAGGGTGAGTTCTCAGCGCTGTTCATGAGCTTCCTGAAAATAGACTTGGTGCTGTTGTGAAGGGCATCGTGGGTGTGAAACTGGCCATTAGGACTCTGGACTTCGTGGGAGCAGAGTGAGGCCTATGACTGCCGGCTTTCCCCCACTTCCCTGGTGGCGTATGTGACTCAGCAGAGGCAGCCATAATCTCCCTGGAAATATAACTTCATTGAACTGGGAACCACAACCCCATCCCCCACAGCAGCCACAGCAAGCCCTGCCCAAGGAGAGACTGAGCTAAGACACTCCTGTCCCTCCCCCGACCTGGTGGTCTTCCTCTACCCACCCTGGTAGCTGAAGACAAAGCTTATAATCTCTTGGGAGCTCCATGGCCCTGCTGACTGCCTGAGAAACCTGAATACTTAACCAGGTGTCCCTAAGGGCAAATATGCATCCTCCCTATAGGACCCCAGCTCATGTGCTCTTGAAATTGCCACCTCCTGACTGGAGTCCAACCAATATAAGACCAGCACACTAAACAAAAATACAACCAAGGACCCTTCTGAGTCCACGTCACTCCCCTGCTGCCTCCATCAAAGCAGGTGCTGGTATCCATGGTTACAAGACCTGAAGATGGATCACATCACAGTACTCTTTGCAGATACTCCCGAGTACCAGCGCAGAGCCTGGTAGTTCCACTGGGTGGCTAGACCCAGAAGAGCAAAAATAATCACTACATTTCAGCTCTCAGGAAACCCCATTCCTAGGGGAAGTGGGAGAACACCAAATCAAGGGAGCACACTGTGGGACAAAAGAATCTGAACAGTAGCCCTTGAATCCCAGATCTTCCCTCTGATGTAGTCTACCCAAATGAGAAGGAACCAGAAAAAACAGTTCTGGTAATATGATAAAATAAGGTTCTTTAACACCCCCAAAAGATCATACCAGTTAACCAGCAATGAATCCAAACCAAGATGAAATCTCTGAATTGCCAGAAAAATATTTTAGAAGGTCAATTATTAAGTTAATCAAGGAGGCACCAGAGGAAGGTGAAGTCCAACTTAAAGACATCAAAAACAATACGGGAAATGAAAGAAAGTTTTTCAGTGAAATAGATAGCATAAATAAAAAAACAGTCACAGCTTCTGGAAATCAAGGACACACAGAAATGCAAAATGCACTGGAAAGTCTCAGCAGTAGAATAGAACAAGCTCTGAAGAAAGAACTTCAGAGCTTGAAGACAAGGTTTTCAAATTAACGCAATCCACCAAAGACAAATAAGAAAGAATTTTTTTAAAAATGAGTAAAGTCTCCAAGAAGTTTGGGACTATGTTAAGTGTCCAGACTAGAAACAATTGGTGTTCCTGAGGAAGGAGAGAAATCTAAAAGTTTGGAAAACATAATTGAGGGAATAATTGAGGAAAACTTGCCCAAAAGAAAGAGAAATAAATCCTCTAATTACACCAAAATAGAACCTACTTAAAGCATAAATCTCACAGAACCTTTATAATAACACAATAGAAAGAAAAAAAAGGTATTCAAGCAATAAACAGCACAATGCTAGAATAGTACCTCACATGTCAATACTAACATTGAATGTAAATGGCCTAAATGCTCCACCTAAAAGATACAGAATTGTAGAATGGATAAGAATTCACCAACCAAGTTTCTGCTGTCTTCAGGAAACTCAGCTAACACATAAGGACTAACATAAACTTAAGGTAAAGGGGTGGAAAAAGATATTGTATGCAAATGGACACCAAAAGCAAGCAGGAGTAGCTATTCTTATATCAGACAAAACAAACTAAAGCAACAGCAGTTAAAAAAAGACAGAGAGAAATTATATAATGATAAAAGGACTAGTCCAACAAGAAAATATTACAATTCTAACTATATTTGCAGCTAACACTGGAGCTCCCAAATTTATTACTGTTAGACCTAAGAAATTAGATAGATGGCAACACAATAATAGTGGGGGACTTTCATACTCCACTGTCAACACTTGACAGGTAGGTCATCAAGACAGAAAGTCAACAAAGAAACAATAGGCTTAAACTATACCCTATAACAAATGGACTTCACAGATATTTGTAGAACATTCTACCCAACAATTGCAGAATATACATTCTATTTATCAGCACATGGAACACTCTCCAAGATAAACCTTATGATAGGCCACAAAACAAGTCTCAGTAAATTTAAGAAAACTGAAATTATCTCAAGTTCTCTAAGACCGCAGTGGAATAAAATTGGATATCAACTCTGAAAGGAACCCTCGAAACAATGCAAATACATGATAATTAAATAACCCTACTCCTGAATGATTGTTGGGTCAACAATCAAGATGGAAATTTAAAAATTATTTGAACTATACGATAGTAGTGATACAACCTATCAAAACCTCTGGGATACAGCAAAAGCAGTGCTAAGAGGAAAGTTTATAGCATTAAATACCTACATCAAAAAGTCTGAAAGGGCACAAACTGACAGTCTAAGGTCACACTTCACAGAACTGAAGAAACAAGAACAATCCAAACCCAAACTCAGCAGAAGAAAAGAAATAATGAAGATCAGAGCAAAACTAAATGAAATTGAAACAAACAAATACAAAAGATAAATGAAATAGAAAGCTGGTTCTTTGAAAAGATAAATAAAATTGGTAGATATCTAGCAAGATTAACCAAGAAAAGAAGAGAGAAGTTCCAGATAAGCTCAGTTACAAATGAAGCGGGAGATATTACAGCTGATACCCAGAAATACTAAAAGATCATTCAAGGCTACTGTGAACACCTTTACACACATAAACTCGAAAATCTAGAGGAGATGTTTAAATTCCTGGAAATATACAACCATCCTAGATTAAACCAGGAAGATATAAAAACCTCTGAACAGACCAATAGCAGGCAGAGAGATTGAAATGGTAATAAAAAAATTGCCAACTATGAAGAAAGGATTCCCTATTTAATAAATGGTGTTGGGAAAACTGGCTAGCCAAATGCAGAAAACCGAAACTCGACCCCTTACTTACACCTTATACAAAATTATTTCAAGATGTATTAAAGACTTAAAGATAATATCTAAAACCATAAAAACCCTAGAAGAAAACCTAGGCTATACCATTCAGGATACAAGCATGGGCAAAGACTTCATGACTAAAACACAAAAAGCAATAGCAACAAAATTCAAAGTTGACAAATGGGATCTAATTAATCTAAAGAGCTTCTGCATAGCAGAAGAAACTATCATCAGAGTGAACAGGCAACCTACAGAACAGGAGAAAACTTTTGCAATCTATCTGTCTGACAAAGGGCTAATATCCAGAATCTAAGGAACTTAAACAAATTTACAAGAAAAAAACAGCCCCATCAAAAAGAGGGCTAAAGATATGAACAACACTTTTCAAAAGAAGAAATTTATGCAGCCAACAAACATATGTAAAGAAGCTCATCATCACTGGTCATTAGAGAAATGTGAATCAAAACAACAATGAGATAACATCTCATACCAGTTAGAATGACAATCATTAAAAAGTCAGGAAACAACAGATGCTGGAGAGGATGTGGAGAAATAGGAATGCTTTTACACTGTCGGTGGGAGTAAATTAGTTCAACTTTTGTGGAAGACAGTGTGGAGATTCCTCAAGGATCTAGAACCAGAAATACCATTTGACCCAGCAATCCCATTACTGGGTATATACCCAAAGGATTCTAAATCACTCTACCATAAAGACACATGCACACATATGTTTATTGCAGCACTATTCACAATAGCGAAGACTTGGAAGGAACCCAAATGCTCATCAATGATAGACTGGATTAAGAAAATGTGGCTCATATACACCATGGAATACTATGCAGCCATAGAAAAGGATGAGTTAATATCCTTTGCAAGGACATGGATGAAGCTGGAAACCATCATTCTCAGCAAACTAACACAGGAACAGAAAACCAAACACCACATGTTCTCACTCATAAGTGGGTGTTGAACAATGAGAAGATATGGGCACAGAGAGGGGAACATCACATACTGGCGCCTGTCAGGGGGTGGGGGGCAAGGGGGGGGATAGCATTAGGAGAAATACCTAATGTAGATGACAGGTTGATGGGTGCAGCAACCTACTATGGCACATGTATACCTATGTAACAAACCTGCATGTTCTACACGTGTATCCCAGAACTTAAATTATAATAAAAAAAATTATGTAAAACAATTGCCAATAAAAATAGTCCAGGACCATACACATTCACAGCTGAATTCTGTCAGACATTCAAAGAAGAATTGGTACCAATCCTATTGACACTTTTCCAAAAGACAGAGAAAGCGGGAATCCTTCCTAAATCATTCTGTGAAGCTGGTATCACCCTAATACCCAAACCGAGAAAGGACATAACAAAAAAAGAAAACTACAGACCAACATCCCTGATGAACATGGGTACAAAAATTCTCAACAAAATACTAGGGAGCTGAATCCAACAGCATATCAAAAAGATAACCTACCATGATCAAGTGGATTTCATACCAGGGATGCAGGAATGATTTAACATATGCAAGTCAATAAATGTGATACATCACATAAACAGAACTAAAATTTAAAAATCACATGGTCATCTCAATAGATGCAGAAAAAGCATTTGACAGAATCCAGCATCCCTTTACAATGAAAACCGTCAGCAAAATAGGCATAGAAGAGTCATACCTTAAGGTAATAAAAGCCATCTATGACAGACCCACCACCAATATTATACTGAGCGGGGACAAGTTGAAGGCATTCCCTGTGAAAACTGGAACAAGACAAGGATGCCCACTTTCAGTACTTCTATTCAGCATAGTACTGGAAGTCCTAGCCAGAGCAAACAAGAAAAAGAAAGAAATAAAGGGCATCCAAATCAGTAAAGAGGAAGTCAAACTGTCACTGTTTGCTGTTGATATGATCATATATCTAGAAAACCCTAAAGACTAATAAATGAATTCAGCAAAGTTTCAGGATACAAAATTAATGTACACAGATCAGTAGCTCTGCTGTACACCAACAGCAACCAAGATGAGAATCAGATCAAGAACTCAACACCTTTCACAATAGCTACAAAGAAAAATAAAATACTTAGGAATATAACTAACCAAGAAGGTAAAAGACCTCTATAAGGAAAACTACAAAACACTGCTGAAAGAAATCATAGATGACACAAACAAATGGAAACACATTCTATGCTCATGGATGGGTAGAATCAATATTGTGAAAATGACCATATTGCAAAAAGCAATCTACGAATTCCATGCAATTCCCATTAAAATACCACCATCATTCTTCACAGTACCATTCAGGACTAAAATTCATATGGAACCAAAAAAAGAGCCCACGTAGCCAAAGGAAGACTAAGCAAAAAGAACAAATTTGGAGGCATCACATTACCCAACTTCAAACTATACTATAAGTCACCAATATAGCATGGTACTGGTATAAAATTAAGCACATAAACCAAAGGGGCAGAATAGAGCACCCAGAAATAAACCCAAATATTTACAGCCAACTGTTGTTCGACAAAGCAAACAGAAACATAAAGTGGGGAAAGGACACACTATTAACAAATGGTGCTGGGATAATTGGCAAGCCAGATGTAGAAGACTGAAACTGGATCCTCATCTCTCAACTTATACAAAAATCAACTCAAGATGGATTAAATACTTAAATCTAAGATCTGAAACCATAAAAATTCTGGAAGATAACATCAGAAAAACTCTTCTAGACACTGGCTTAGGCAAAGAGTTCATGACCAAGAATCCAAAAGCAAATGCAACAAAAACATAGGTAAATAGATGGGACGTAATTAAACTAAAAAGCTGCTGTTCTGTGAAAGAAACAATCAGCAGGTAAAGAGACAATCCACAGACTAGGAGAAAATCTTTGCCATCTATACATCTGAAAAAGAACTACTATCTAGAATCCACAAAGAACTCAAACAAATCAGCAAGAAAAAACAATCCCATCAAAAAGTGGGCTGAGGACATGAATTAATATACAATTCTCAAAAGAAGATAAACAAATGACCACCAACAAACATATGGAAAAATGCTCAACATCACCAATTATCAGGGAAATGTAAATCAAAACCACAATGTGATACCACCTCACTCCTGCAAGAATGGCCATACTCAAAAAAAAAAAAAAATAACAGATGTTGGCATGGATGTGGTGAACAGGGACACTTTTACACTGTTAGTGGGACTGTAAACTAGTACAACCACTATAGAAAACAGTGTGGAGATTCCGTAAAGAACTAAAAGTTCTATCATTTGATCCAGTGGAAAGGAAGTCATTGTGCAGAAAAGATACTTGCACATACATGTTTATAGCAGCACAATTTACATTTGCAAAAATATGGAACAAGCCCAAATGCCCATCAATCAATGAGTGGCTAAAGAAAATGTGGTTTGTATGTACCATGGAATACTACTCAGTCATCAAAAGGAAAGAAATAATGGCATTCACAGCAACCTGGATAGAATTGGAGACTATTATTCTAAGTGAAGTAACTCAGGAATGGAAAACCAAACATTGTATGTTCTCACTGATATGTGGGAGCTAAGCTATGAGGACACAGAGGCATGAGTGATATGTTGGACTTTGGGGACTTGAGGGAAAAGGTGGGGTGGTGAGAGATTAAAGACTACACATTGGGTACAGTGTACACTGTTCAGGTGATGAGTTTACTAAAACCTGAGAAGTCACCACTCAAGAATTTTTTATTGTAACCAAACATCACCTGTTTCCCAAAAATCTATTATAACAAAAAAACATTTTTAACTGCCACAAAGATTATATTTGCTTCAATATAAATTAGGAAGTTTTTCCCTATTTTTTTATTTTCAGAAATTACTTTTATAAACGAGACTTAATGATGTACATAAGATAGAAAGTTCTGTTCCTGAAAGTTTGTTATTATTCAGTTTTTAATTCAGCATATTAAAGGTAATGGCAAAAACCACAATTACTTTTGAACCAATCTTATATAAACCATCTGTACATTGGTGGAGGGATATTTTAAGTACCTTTCATAATAACTATTACTCTGTTCAAGTTTTCAATTTCAGGGGGACAATGTTGGTATTTTGCGTTTTTCAAGAAATTTAGATATTTTCTTTAGGCGATTACACTTATTAACTTATATTTTTATAAAATACTTTTTAAGTATTGAAGTATTTTATATTTATAAGTAGTTACCCTTTTTATATTTTTTCTTCTCTTTATTTGAATATTTTTACTTTTTTAGTTTTTTTCTAGAATTTTATCTCCTTCTAGCTTTTTAGTTCCTAATTATTTCTTCTTTAAATAAGAAAAAGTAAAAAACAAAGACCAATACTTCTTTTTTCTTTCTTTTTTTCTTTGTTGATCAATTATACTTAGTTTATTTATTTTTAATAACTCTTACATTCTGATACCTGTACTGATTTTTTTCTGAATATTGCTTTAACTACATGTCACAACTTTTTACATGTAGAATGCCATTGTTATTTATATGTGTTTTTTCTTGCAATTTTCTTTTTAACAAAAGAAGGATATAGTGGTTTTTTTTTACTTTCCAGACATAGAGAACTTTATTTTGCTATATTGTGTTATGGGTTGCAACTTTATTCCACTCTGATCAGAAAACATATTCCATATAATAGCTATTGTGTAGAATTTTTTAGATATTTTATATTAATAGCTTGATACATAAACAGTTTTTATTTGATATTCCTCATGTAGGCAAAAAGCACCCTTGTTCCATGTTTAGGTGTGAAGTTTATCTGTGTGTATGTGTGTGTGTGTGTATATGTGTGTGTGTGTGTGTGTGTAATATGGTATATATATATTTTTTAATTTTTCTTGTTTTGTTTTATTTTTATTTTTATTTTTATTTTTTTGAGATGGTGTCTCGCTCTGTCTCCCAGGCTGGAGAGCAGTGGTGCCATCTTAGTTCACTGCAACCTCCGTCTCCTGGGTTCAAGTGGTTCTCCTACCTTAGCCTCCCAAGTAGCTGGGATTATAAGCATGCGCCACCACACCCAGCTAATTTTTGTATTTTTAGTAGAGACGTGGTTTCCCCATGTTGGCCAGACTGGTCTCAAACTCCTGACCTCAGGTGATCCACCCGCCTTGGCCTGCCAAAGGGCTGGGATTCCAGGCATGAACCACTGTAATATAAATAAGATTAATAATACAAATACATATACACATTTTTTCTATACTATGGCTTATATTTTGTCTACGTGATCTACCAAATCTGAAAAAGCATATATTAAAATCACGAGTTACCATCATTTATTTCTTCCTGTAATCCTACCAGTGGTAGTTTTAGATATTTTACATCTTTGTTGTTAACTGCATGTATGTTGAGGATTATTACAACTTCTTTATTTATAACATCTCTCTTCTCCCTTATGGTGCACTTTGTCCCAAATTATATTTTGTCTCATAATAAAAAATTAACTCTGGCTTTCTTTTCTTTATATTTGTTTCACAGCATCTAGTTTTTCCATCCCTTTATTTTCAACAATTCTGTATTCTCTTGTTTAAATATGTTTCATTTAGGCAACCTATTTCTACATCTTACTTTTATAATACTCCGGGAGTATTTTTCAGTTAGTTGGTGAGTTAAATGTATTTACATTTACCTTAATAACTTTAATATTAGAACTTATGTATGCCACCTTATTTCATATTTTACAATGTCCATGCTTTCTTCTTGTTTCTTTTTTAAGTCTTTCTACCTACTTGCCATTAGGTACGTCAAATTTTTATCTGCTGCTTAAAAGTTGTACATTTGTATTTTATTACCCTGACTTATTTTGACTTAGTCTTAGGTTATTTTTTCCTGGCAATGTATAAAGCAGATCAATATCCATGTCTTTATCATTTAACAACATAATACCCTTAGCATACCATCCTCTACCTCTCCTCTTGTTGCCAACTTATTGTATTTGAAGAGTTTTAGTTACATATATTTGTAAGTGTACTGTTTACAAAATAATTAGTTCCAGCTCACCTGTACTTCTTTCTATCCAACTGTAAGGGGATTCTGGTGCTGCCCTAGTGTTAATTCACTATTATCTCTGGTGCTGCAGCTTACCACCTTACACCAAAGGTTTCCACCAAAGGCACTAAAGGTTAAGTTAGTGTCTAGGAGGTCCAAGCTTCAGGGCCTGAAATAGGCTATCCCTGATGTACCTCCAGATACAGGCTTACCCAGGTTATATGGAGAAGACAAAAAATTAAATTGCTGGCCCCCATTCCTGGTTACTGTACTCTCCTGCTTCAGATCCTCAGTTTTCCAAAGACATCTGCAACCATTTGTATTCTGTATGAGTTTCTCACCAGCTGTTTTGTTAATTGATGAATAAGACCCTGAAGCCCATACATAGTCTATTTTTCTTTTTTGGTATCTCCAAAGTTGAATTCAAGAGAGACAGGGAATAACTCATGTTAGTTTGCTATGTTATATTGCACTGGCACTTTCCCCCTCCCTAACTTTGTGTTTTTACTTATTCCACCATCCTATTTCTCATAGGAATGTTTGATTACTCATATTCTAACTTCTTGCAACCAATGCTGAATTTATTGTCATACTTGATTGTTTAAATATGAAAGCAGTCAAAATTATGAACCTGTCTCTTATTATGCCTTTGGCCACATCTCGTTTCAACGTGCTTTCTTCTCATTTTCATCACTTCATAAATAGTCTGTATTTTTTATTTTGACTTTCATTTTCTCTTTGACTTGAACAATTGAGGAAACTTTTCAATTTGTAGCTTTTTAATCTATTTAATGTTTTATTACATTGAGGCCAGATAATAGTGTCTTTTCAAGTTTTTCTTTTTTGGAATGTGATGCTTTTATTGTAGATTAATATGGGTATGTTTGGTAAAAGTGACATGATGTGTTTTAGACCTTCTGGATCCATATTCATTTTTCCTTACTTTATCTAGGAAATTGAGAATTATATATACTGAAATTATACCTCGTTGTTGTATTTTGTGTCTTACAGCTTTGGTTATCTAGGTTGATGCCATATTGAAAGTACATAAAATATGACTTCAAGATTTATCAACCTTTAAGTATACTTTGATGTCAATATTCTTACTGCTACTTTTGTTTGCAGTTGCTGGATAAACACCAGTGTATAAGTGTGTACCTATTTTTAACATAAACCTAATTGTAGCACTTTGTTTTGTAGTAGCTTTAAAATAATATAATCACCTGTGGTTCCAGCTACTCAGAGGGCTGAGGTGGGAGGATCACCTTAGCCTGGGAGGTCGAGGCTGCAGTTGAGTGGTGATTGTGCCATTGCACCCCAATCTTTGCAAGAGAGTGAGACCTTGTCTTAAAATAAATAAACAAATAAAAATATAATATTGGAGTCTGTATTTTTTACTAAAAAGTTTAATCAGTTTAAGTTTATAATTATAATTATGCAAGGTATAGGTGTTCCCACCTTGTTTTATGCTGTATGTTTCTTTGATGTTTATTGGCTTTTACTAAGGCTTGTCTTTAAGTTTTTGAAAAGTGTTTAAAAATTTAGGACAAAATAAAAATTAAAATATTAAAAATGAAATTAAAATTAAAAATTAAAATATTAAAAATTAAGAACAAAATATAATTTGAATTCAAATAATCATTTGAATGTTTCATATGGAAGATTTTGATACAATCTTGGGTTCTAAGAGAGATTATTAAAATATAATTGTCACATTTTTTAAAAGCTTATGTTTTTGGTTTTCTAACGGTATTTACAACAGTTATACTCTCAGGTTAATCAGTATCCACTATTATTCCTTTTAAAGAATAATTTCTTCATTCTTATATTCTGAATTTTTTCTCATTCTCAGAGTATATCTTTAAGTACTCTTTTTTAGTATTTGTGGAGGATATAGTTTCCATGATCTTCCCATACTGAGAATGACATTCTAATCATTAGCGAACTTTTTCCCTGAAAAAGTGGTAGGGCAAGTTTTATTGTTTTAAGCATGTTTTAAAGGAAAAGTCTAACATAAAGCTTTCATTTGGATGCTTGTTTTGTTTTCACCTTGTACTTCAAAATTTTTTAGCACAATTTATTGAAATAGGCCTTCTTTCATTGATTATTTTTCTTTTTAATTTGCTTTCATTACTCTTGTTGTTTTTGTTTTGTTTTCATTTTAGTTCATTTATGTTTCCTTCAGTTTTTTTTCTATTTCCTTTTTTTTCTGGAAATACTGTCATCAGTATCTATGACGTTTTTTATCATTTTATTTAATTTGTCTTTTTTTCTGTATCTGAGACTGTTTCTTAAATTTGTCTTGTCATATCAGTGATTTTATTTTTTGTAGCATTAATTACGCTTTTTGTTAATTTTTTATTGGGAAAAAGATACATGTATAGTTTACTGTCTTCATCATTTTAAGTGTACAGTTTAATTGAATTAAATATGCTTTTAACTTCAAATTCACTTATGCTTTTTAGCACTTCTAACATGACTTAATTCTCTCATTAAATGTTTAGTTTTCTTACTCTTCATTCTTTCTTGCTGTACTTTCTTTACATCCTAGGATTTCAAAAAGTGATCTTAAAATATTTTTTATTTATAGGATACATCATTTTCACAAGTTTACTTATTTGTGTGTTCAAGTTGGTATTTTCTTTACCTTGATTTGCAGTATTTGTTAATAGACCTAAGGTGGCCTGTTTTTTCTTTATCTTGAAATGAGACAAAAACCTTTTAGTAATTGGTTAGTCAGTAATTATTCACTTTTTGATTATGAATCTCATTTCTGGACTTAGATTAGGAGGGATATTTAGGTGCCTTGTTTCCAGCCCAGTTGCTATTTTCTAGCAGTCTGACATCTAGTGCAATTCTCTGTACTATGGTGAGATACTCCCAAGTATTGCCACACAGTTCTCTAAGTTAAAGAGATAAAAAGGATAATTTCCAGTATTCACTGCTACCAAGGCACTTACTGAAGCCACCCGTCTATATAGGGTCTGCAGCTGAAAGTATGCAGTGTGCCATGCATCAGCCATCTTCCTGCATTTCCCCCTAACAGTCGCTTTCTGAACAAATACGTAATACTGAGAAAGTTAAAGAGCCTGACTTGACTCCCCATTCCTGGGCAAGACAGTAGGGGTTGTCCACTTTTTGCTTGGGACAGAATGGATCTCAAGCCATCAATGAGGGTGGTATGAAGTGTCTCCCTGATGTCAGAGGGAATCTTGGATAGATTTTTCTTAATTCAACTTCATGACTCTTTTATATTCTATGAACTGTTGTTTTTAGTTGTGTTCATTTTTGGTTATGAGTTTTTCTGTTTTTAATGTGATTTCACTGGTAATTTAGTGGAAGTTACAGCGAGGCTGACTCAGGAACTGTTAGCCAGGTGCCATTTAAACTGACTGTCCAACTTCTCCCTTGCCATTCCTCCTCAGGAGTCACAGCAATAGCAACAATTTTTAAAAATTCTACATTTCTCTTGAAGAAAAAATGGAGTCTAAAAGTTGGTTTATTTTATTTATTTAAGTCTATGAAAAAGAATCTAGAAAAGTTATAAAATGTGTGGGATAATAACATTAAGTTATCTTTATGAAAGTTTCCACTAACATGTAGGGAAGCTATAAATTGCTGCCTACTTAATAGCAAACAGTTACTTATTTTAAAAAAGAGCTGTAATTATAGGCCATCAACTACATCCAGCAGCAGCATCATTAATAACAAGTTTATGAGTACCTACTTAGGGAGTGACCTTGTTAGAGAATCTCACCCTATGCTACATATGCTGCAATTAGTGTTACCATTCAGATTAGATTGTGATATTGTGCAGTCAGCCAGTTTTAGTTCATTTTGCATACATGATTCCATAAGTAAAACACTTTTGTTAATAAGTAGGATAGATACCATATGTAAACTTTTCAGCAGAAATTACAAAGAATTGTGGCAAAGCTTCAACTTAACACCAAAATATAGTTAAAAACAACTTTGATTTCTTTTGTGAAGCCACATTGTTGTAGGTAATACATCACTCAAATACTCATAACTGTAAAAATTTAGATTCCAATCTAGAAAGAACTTTATAAAGTTCTCTGCAAATATTAGTTATTGATTTGTTTTTGTAAAGCAACAGCAGAAAATGTTGCTGTTATCTGATTGTAATATTTCTAGAACTAGAACTCTCTTAAAATGTCTCCTGCAAAGATTTTTTTCACTTTTTAAAGAAAAATGTTTTCCATGCTCTCACAGGATAAGTAGAGAGAGGGCAAAAGTTCAGTCTCACCTATTTAAGTTTCTGTGTAAAGGGTGTTTCTATTTTTAGCACAGTTATATTTGGATTATATCAATCCAGTAATATGAGTACATGTTCTGTATTCATCTTTTTGAAAAAAAAAATTATACACAGCAGGTACACCTTCAGAATGTTAAATGAAAGCTCCTGTTCTCATAGGAATGTGTATGTTTATTTGTGCTGAAATCCTGAGGTGCATATCTATGGCTTTCATGTTAAAGATGACAAAAGAGATGAAAAAGATGTTCTTGTAAGTTAAAAGACTTTGACCTACAGTTCTTAACCTTTTCTTTTTATTTATGCCCTCCTAATCCCAAGTCTTTTCTCCAAACCTAGCTTCTCTGAAGCCCAAAAACTCCAGCAGGCACTTCAGGCTCTATTTCTATGAACCAGCCCTGTTGACCTTTTATCCCTGCAGGCAGCCTACCTGACCATTCTTGCAAACTCTTGGACCTGTACTTTGAAAAGGTTATTGATTCTTGACATAAATCTCTTAAACATGTGGAAAGGGAACTGCTCTAGAATAAGAACACTCAACCTTTAACCAACTATGCTCCTTTTGTCAAGGTCCTTCACCCCTGTGAAAAGCAATTTTCTTTTCCTCATGAAATGGAGATATCTTGGGTCCATCTTGCTCACTTTGCTTGGAAAGTAGGGTCCACGTCTGGACAAACCGGCCAAAGACACATGACATCTGATCTGGCTATAGAACAAAAGACTAAACAAGCCATCCAGCAGCAAGTTGCCTCTGACCTTTCTCACAGGGTGATCTGGAGAATTCTTACAAGGTGGTATTTATTAATCTCCATGAAGTATCTTGAAGGTAGATTCTATGTCATGTTCATGTATCCTCAGTGATTAGCATAGTACCTAGCACATAGTCTCAGTCACTAAATGCCGATTGATTATTAAGGGAGGTGGAGGTGTGCTTTCTAAGCTTCATTAATAACAACAGCAGCTGATTAAGCACCATTTTGCATTCAGTGTCAGAATGCTCAGACTACCAGAAGTGATCCATGGTTTCCAGTTGGAGTAATAACTTCTTATCTGAGAGGTTATGATGATGACATATGCCTTGGGGTTTGGGGGAAGAGTAAATGAAAAATATATCCCAAAGCAACTGGTTCAGTTAGATACATGGTTAAGGGAGGAACAGAGGTAGGAAGAGTCACACACCTGTTTCTAGTGGGAACTTGAAGAAGGTGTGTGACTTCCCTGAGCCTCTTTCCTCATCTAAACCATGAGGTTCACAACACCTGCCCTGCCTCCCCTAGTCATTTGCAATGATAAAGGGAGATGATTAAAAATAAAGGGGCTTACAGATGTAAGAAATTTAGTATTAGTGGAAAGAACCATGGGCTGAGATTTCTAAAACCTGGCTTTGGCAACTAATAGCCTTCCAACGTAAGCTCACTAGACACAGGTCCATACTATGTAAAATGAAAGAGTTCAGTTACTGTATTTTTGATGCTTTTCTTGTCAATAGTGATGGATTTGTAGAAATTCTCTTAATGTACATACAGAATTAAAATAATCACATATTTTAAATTTTAGGACTTATGTGTACTAAGAAAATTTTGTCCATTCTGAATAATGTGTGAATTTACACAATTTATTCTGCTTTCCTATATGTAAAGAATTTAGCTATACTTAGTAACAGTCCAAACTTTCATCAGTTGTTCTCACCTCACTGCTAATTAGTTCAGTTCCCTCCTGTTACCCATTTTTGGCGAGATGGGAAGGGCAGAATAGATCAACATGGGCTGTTTCACAGTTTTACCTGGGTTTGTCCCACAGTTTGTGGATTAATCTAGTGTATTTATTCACAAGAAAGAAAATATTGGCTCAGGACAAGAATTTCTAAAGTCTGCAACCTTGACAACTACCTTCAGGTTCTTCATTTCGTAAATGTCACACCTGTCATATGTGAAAGGGCTCTTGGAGTTCCATCTAGCATTTTTCATATGGGAAACTGAGGTCCAGAGAAGCAACTTATAGAAGACACAGTGATCTGAGAAAAGAAAGTCCAAAATCCCAACAAGCGGCATGCCACGTATTTGGTTACCCTACCAGGACTTAATAAAATCTGGCACTTGCCCATAGTGCAGTGTTCACTTTGAAATCTGCCCTTTTGATTTATTGCTTCTCTTTAAATAGAATCAGAGGTGTTCATTTTACTTCAGGTGTGACATTTTACAGCCGTTAGCACATTTAACTGCGAGGTGAAGCTGGGGTAATCATATTTGAATTCTTCAGACCATTCTGTCTTGGTCCTGGCTGAGTTTATTGAGGACGTACTCTATGCTAGCCACTGTACTAAGTGCTTTATATGGGTTATATCACTTAATAATCCAATAAGGAAGGTTATGACTTATACGGAACTGAATTTTACAGGCGAGGAAAGTGAAATAAGAGAGGTTAAGTAATTTTCTAATGCTCCATAGAGTACATGGTAGGCCAGAGATGAATTCAAACAGTCTAAGTTAATTACTCTTCATGCTTGGCACATGGTTGAAAGAACAAGCAGTAGATCTTGTCAATAACAATTGCAAATCCTCCAGAATCACCTAAGTATATGGATTTTCTGGATTCCTTAGCACATAGCCATGTATGTGTGTGTGCATATACATTGTTTTTGTAGATTTATATATAAGTAATGTGTCTAATGTCTAAGTACTTTTGCCCTTTTTTACGTTATTAGTTTATACTGGTGGGGGAGATTAGCCTTAATATTTATTAGAGGGAGAAAAAGTTATTTTCACAACATCCTGCACATAACAACTCTTCAAAGAATGCCTATTGAATTGATCCTTATTTTCTAAGGAAAATGACATTGAATCAGAACGAGAAGATCCAGGTTTTAGTCCTGGTTTTAATGGTGATTCACTGTGAGGATGAGACCAGGTTGGTTGTCTTCTCTAATCTTTAGTCTTCCTGTGTCTAAAATGAGTTCAGACGAGCCTACAAGTTGGAGTATCCACTGGGCATTCAAGCCTATCTGACTGGCTAGCCTGGTGTTGTCAGGCTTCCAAAAGATCAGTCCAGGCTAGGACTTAGGATGAGCATAGACCTCATCAGTGAGGGGGTAGGGAATTGCAGGGATTTCTGGGCAGCACTGTTGTGTCTTTATACCTTCTTCCAATCTAGTCATTGAGAAAACTTGTGATTAGATTCCTTGCCAGGTGCACTAATGCTCTGAGCATCTGCTAAAGGCAGGTAAGTAAGAATTGTACCACTTGTGCTGTGGTAAGAAACTAAAAGAGCCAGATTTTGTGCCTTATAAAAATAACATTTCCACATACGGTCCTACTCTAGAAACTGTTCAAGCATAGAAGCCCCTAGGAGCCAGTGAGGGTGCAAGGGGCAATAGCCACACCAGCAACATGGCCAGAGTGACGAGGTCAGGAAGAATGTAAGCAGTGTGAGTGTGGCAGAATCAAACTTAAAAGTTTCAAAATCACCTCTCAGCACCAAGAGCAGTAACAAGAGCTGTGGCAGTGCAGACCTCATGGCCTTTTGCATAACAGGAGGGAGCACTTTACAAGGAACTTAGGAACCCTCAGGTTCTGGGCAGTTAGCCACTGGCATCCAAGGGGGTCAAATAAACCTGTCCTTGATTCTTCCATCTTCCCCTTATCATCCTTCCCACGTGTCCCCACAAACTTGGTAAAAACCAAGGGAATACAGGTTGCAAACCCAAGAGAAGGCTGAGGTTTAGGAGGTGCTATAGTCTCCACAGGTTGTCATTGCTAGTCTGAAAACTCCACATTTCTATCCTTCTGTCAGACTCACTCACTTCTGATAAGAAAACCTCTTAGCCTTACTTGATTACAGTAATAGTAAAAGTTTATGGTCCCTCATGTATACAGTCTTAAATCCAAAATGCCCCCAGTCTTTTTTGTAATTTTGTGTCAAACTAATTTAGTGGTACAACCTGACCTAACAGGATGCTATTTACAGTCTTTTATGTACCTCACTTAGTGGGAATATTCATGTTTGGTGGCAAAAATAAGTCATGTGTTTGACTATAGAGTGCCTCTAAAGACCCTACTGTGGATAATAAACAGTTTGTAGAAGATACGTCTTAACTACCTTTCTAAAGTTGGAAGAATGCTGACTTCTGAAAACATCTGGCCCCAAGGATTTCAGACAAGAAATTGTGAACCCATAAGTTGTTTCCTTAAATTTGGGAGTATTTATTGATCCCCTAAGGAAAATGAATGATTCGTTCAGTTTGTTCTTCCCTTACAAAGAAAACAAAGCGGGGGAGGGACAAGCAAAACAAATGTAAACTGTTACTCTTACGCTAATAAGCTGTAGCAGAAGCTATTGGGGGTCTGAGTCTTCAAAAGGAGCAGATCTTTTGGAAGACAGAAATCTGGATCTGTACGTTTCTTGCAATTAAAATAAAAAATATATATCAGAGATTTCCCCGTGCAACTGCAGTCCTCCTCTCTCCCTTTGCAGCGGAGCTGCTGAGCAGAATGTGCTTGCAACTCACGGGACCATAGCGCCACCTTTCTTGCAGATTTGGAATAAATCTTCACACTGCCAGGTTTGGAATTAAATCACACTACCAGCTCACTTGCCTGCTTATGCCGTTCAGTTAGCTAGGCTTAGCAAGGAAACAGTTCCTTGACACTCAAACCATAAAGGAAGAGCTGCAAAGAGGGCAATAAAAAGTGTTTTCTTCTCTTGGTCCCTGAGCAATTAAATTGGTAACCTAATCTGATGTTAGGGAGTATAGACCATAAACTGTGTTTAATTAGTTTGCACCCAGTGTCATTTCACACAGTAGACACTTTAATTTACAACTTGCTGCACTGCAGCACTTTTCTAGGCCTTTTACTATGTAATAAGGCATTCTTGTAGCTGCTGAGGCTTTACAAATATAGATACACTTTCTTAGTTCAGATTTTTTCTTTCTTTTCAATTTTCAGTTGCAAATCAAACATGCAGTTACAGAAGCAGAGATTCAAAAATTGAAGACCAAGGTAAGCACCGAAACATGGTGTTTGAATTTTACTTTTTAAACTTCAGATACTATGAATAAATTCAACCCTAGGACTAAATGATTTGTCCCTGTATATTTGAAAGAATACAAATGTGATAGATTCATTTTCACTGTTAGGTACATAGACAAACCTGCCAGTGAGAGCAAACACCCACATCCCCCTCAGTGCAAATTACACAATATTTTAGATATATATATTTATGTATTTGCACATATGTGGCCTCTGAGATTTCCTTAAGTAATGTTTTTAATGGTTCAAGCATGCAAAGTATGTTTTGATTACTAATTCCTTAAGCAAAGCTACTATATCTCCTCTTTACTTACCTTATTATAAATAGATTTAATCATTTATTTGTAGGAACAAATTTAGTATAGCACATCAATTATTTATAAACAAGTTCTAATTTCTAATAATTAAATATTATAAACTTAATACATGCATAATTTAAGTGCCAGGTACTACTGGAAATTTTTAGTTGTTTGGTTCACATAATTTAAATTTGTGGGGGAGAAAAGGTCTTGATAAAGGGGAGTATGTATTATTAGTCTATATATTTTAATTGACAAACTTTAAGGCACTTGTATGAGACCCAATTCTAGCAATTCAGTTTTATCAAATATACAATTTCAAAGATTTAAAAATATATTTTAAATTACTTTTAAAGCAATATTCTTTATTGTTTCCCTTTTAAAAATTAAGACATAATGACCCCCCAACCACCACCACTACCACTAATGATCTGTTTTGTTGTTCACATTGAACACTTGTTTTGGTTTCTCCATGTGTTTTAAATGGAGATGAATTACCAAGGCTATTTTGGTTAAATGCTATTCTCAGCTAATTTACTCTGCAGCTCTGTAGTCAAAATACATCTATACATCATTCACAGTGTTAGTCCAGCTCCGTGAATAATTTCAAATTAGTAGTGGTTGCTAAATAAACAACTTGATACAAAACATTGCTTAATAAAAGATGCAGTAAATAACCTATTCCTGTATTGTCTCTTGACATATAAAGAATTGAAGATTTTTTAAATTGTTGTTTTAAAAAGATCTCTTTTTCTCTGTGATTGTAAATGTTTTAATGGAGCTTATGTATTAGACTCTAGACATTTAACTTAGAAAATACTATAAATTAGCATTTTATATTTTTTCATCATTATGGTGGCATGTAATATCCACAGATTAGCACTTTATTATGATTCTTTATTATTCATTTTGATAATAGAATTCCTAATCTTGAAATTGTTTTGGCTGCTTTCTAACTTTGTAAACTGTTTTGCAAATGTGTTTAGTTAAAAATATTTGCAAAAACATAGATGTGTGTGTATATAAATTCATGTTTACTTTTGCTAAATGCTATATGATTTTGAACATTGATAGTTTATAATGACTGCATCATTTTGAACTTCAAAGAAGGCATATAAAGTAGATAAAGTACCAGTTTGAAGGCCAGAGAGTTATTGGGAATGACTTTTGAGCCCTCACCTAAATGATCAGTCTTGGATTTCTGTAGAAATGAGGGTATTAGACTAGTTTACTATCTATTCCTAAGAGTCCCTAGAAGCAGAAAAACAAAAAGCTGGTTACGGCTTTCTGTTCCGTGGGAGGGACTTAAATTAACCAAGCAACAATTTATACTTTTACTTACATTATCTTTTATATTTTTATGGGAATTTAGGTTTATAAAGCTTGAGAAGTTCATTACACTACATGTAAAATAGTGAACTGTAGACTGTATTCATGTTCATTGAAATAAAGAACAAAATAAGATCATCAAAAGGGTTAAAAGCAGAGTGAAAGTGCTTAATGTTTATCAGATTATTCTTGTGCCCAAGGAGCTATTTCAAGCATACTGATGTGTTATATCACAATTCTGTTGTATGGATGATATAATTGAGTCTTGGAGAATTTCAATTACATGTCCAAGGTTTAATGGCCAATAATGGCAGAACTGGGATTCAAATCTATGCTGAATGACTCCAGGGACCCCCTCTTAACCATTAGGCCATACTGTGCTTCTCTCTCTCCTCCCTGCCCTTCTCCACTGCCTTTTTAGTTAACTTTTGATATTTGATTGTATATTTTAAAAAAACTCTCAAAACATGTTGACATTCGTTTTTAATATTTAAAAGAGATCCCTATCAAACTCTGAAACATCTTTTACTGCTCACAGCATTTCAGATCACATGGTGTGATGGAAATATCATGCGATGTGGAATCCAATCCATGTTTTATTACTTATCAAATGTGTGACCTTGGACAAATCATTTCACTTTTCAAGGCTTCCATTTTATCATCTATGGATTTATAAACATAATACTTGCTTTTCTCATCTTAAGTGGTTTCAGTGATTGTTTATGATAACAGAACTTGATCTACAACATGCTATAAAAATGAGAGATTTTTGCTACAAAGTGGCCAAATTATCTTTTCCTTGACATTTGCTTTCTCCAGCTGCAGGCAGCAGAAAATGAGAAAGTGAGGTGGGAACTAGAAAAAACCCAACTCCAACAAAACATAGAAGAGAATAAGGAAAGAATGTTGAAGTTGGAAAGCTACTGGATTGAGGCCCAAACATTATGCCACACAGTGAATGAACATCTCAAAGAGACTCAAAGCCAGTATCAGGCCTTGGAAAAGAAATACAACAAGGCAAAGAAGTTGATCAAGGATTTTCAACAAAAGTAAGCAACTTCTAATGACTAAAGAATAGTTATGTTTGGCCGGGCGTGGTGGCTCAAGCCTGTAATCCCAGCACTTTGGGAGGCGGAGACGGGCGGATCACGAGGTCAGGTGATTGAGACCATCCTGGCTAATATGGTGAAACCCCGTCTCTACTAAAAAATACAAAAAACTAGCCGGGCGTGGTGGCGGGCGCCTGTAGTCCCAGCTACTCGGGAGGCTGAGGCAGGAGAATGGCGGGAACCCGGGAGGCGGAGCTTGCAGTGAGCTGAGATCCGGCAACTGCACTCCAGCCTGGGTGACGGAGCGAGACTCCATCTCAAAAAAAAAAAAAAAGAATAGTTATGTTTGTCTAAAGAAGGTTTATGTCCAATAATTTTGTAATATCTAGTGGAATAGAAAAGATTACCTCAGAGATATCTTTCCTATCCAGGAGCATAGTTACATCGTAAATACACATTAAGTTTTGGAAGTCACTTCTATTACTTTTTCATGACATTATGTTTTGTATATTTTACAGTTTTTGGCTACCAGGCCTCTTGGCTGTTTTTGATAATTAATTGTTGTTAGTAACTGTTAAAACATCTGAATTTCTTTATTCTTTTTGAAACACCTCTGTGATTTAGAAGCAAGAAGCCCAGCTGAAAGTCATACAGAATGACTGACTATTGGATGTGGAGCACGCAAGCCGCAGCTGGGGCCTGAGTCAGGCTGCTCCTCTATTCTTAGATCAGTAGCTACAGAATTTCCCACTACAGACAGCGCACATATCGACTAGCAAGGCCCCCTGCCCTGCCCTCTGCATTTCTCAGCTGTTTAGAGAATCAGGAGGGCCTCAGTTCACTGCAGGGAGAGAGACCATTACCACATTCTGTTTTTGATTTTCAGCAGCTGTTTCTGAGCTACTGCTCCTTTGCTTCCATCTCTTGGATCTCGATGTAATGTCACGGAGACTGACCACGGAGATTTTTACTAGATTTTTTTCATCAGTTACTTCTGGCTAGTTAGAACAAATAAGTAGTGCCAATACCTTTTCTAGCTTTCCATGCCAAGCCTCAGAAGCTAAGCATATATGTAAGATTCACCATATTTCTATTATTTCCTATTATGGAAAGGATGTTTTTAATATTTAAAAGAGATTGCTATCAAAAATTTCTTGATAAAAGGGGAGTAATTATTCTCTGTGACTATAAATTCAATACATCACTGTTTTAACCTTTTGCCAAACTCTTTTTCATGAAATAATTTTACGGTAAATTTTGCTAAATTTGCATATTCTATTCCAGGTTTTCAAAATGGAGTTATTTCTCTTCTCCCCCTATTATCCTTAGGTCTATAAGTGAGTGCCCCTCTTGATGTTTCTGACCCACCCAGGCCCTCTTCACTGTTATTCATAGAAATCTTATAGTTATCTTTTTTGAACTCTTATCTAGTTACATCAGTTTACTATACTATGCTTATGACATTGGAAAAATGGAATTATTTCTACCTGACAAGTAATTATCTCCACTAAATTACCCAACGTGGATCATTAGTGCAGTCGTTCCTATCTAAATATGTATGGGTGTTCTAGAATCAGGAGCTACAAAAGAAAATTATAATAAGCTATAATAAGCAGAATCAAATCATTTTTCTTTGCCTTGTGACCCATTAAAGATGTTTTGGTTTCTTTCATTACTATACATTTTCCTCTAACTGATTGAATGTTGTCCATTTAAATAACTGTTCAGTTGCTTATCCTATTATGCAGTTTATTGTTTCAGATAAGAACTTTCATTTATTGAGTGTATGATATAATCAGAACTATTATTTTCTTCTTAAGAGAGCTTGATTTCATCAAAAGACAGGAAGCAGAAAGAAAGAAAATAGAAGATTTGGAAAAAGCTCATCTTGTGGAAGTGCAAGGCCTCCAAGTGCGGGTAAGTTGTGTTCCCTAAGACACTAAATAATAAGATGGTTTTACTGTACTTGGAGAGGAGTGCTGGTTTAGAGTTTTATGAATGGATTTGTTTTTCCTAGATTAGAGATTTGGAAGCTGAGGTATTCAGGCTACTGAAGCAAAATGGCACTCAAGTTAACAATAATAACAACATCTTTGAGAGAAGAACATCTCTTGGTGAAGTCTCTAAAGGGGATACCATGGAGAACTTGGATGTCAAGCAAACATCTTGCCAAGATGGCCTAAGTCAAGGTTTGTTTAACCCAACCACAAAAATCATTTTTCATAACTTTGTAATTGGCCTTTTATTTTTCTTTTTCTGGCCCAGAGATTTAAAAGTTGGAAATACCTTCCTTCTGTGGGAAAGAGGAAAAGGCTTATCAAAATAGGAGCCAATCATTTTAGCTCTTGTCTTATCAAAAATAAATACCTTATCAAAAATAAATATGTAGAATTAATAAATCCCAGCTAAAGACAAGCTAAATACTATTTTAAAATCATCATAAAATTGACAGATTTAATAAACTGCCTTATAAATTGTATAGTTCATCCTATCTAGGATGAACTACACTACTTATGTGTTAATGAATAAGGTTTAGATTTTTTTTTTTTTTGAGAGTCTCACTCTGTCATCCAGGCTGGAGTACAGTGGTGCAATCTCAGCTCACTGCAACCTTCGCCTGCCAGGTTCAGGCGATTCTCATGCCTCAGCCTCCCCAGTAGCTGTGATTATAGGCATGTGCCACCACACTTGGCCCATTTTTGTATTTTTAGTAGAGGTGGGCTTTTGCCTTGTTGGCCAGGCTGGTCTCGAACTCCTGACCTCAGGTGATCCACCTGCCTTGGCTTCCCAGAGTGCTAGGATTACAGGCATGAGCTGCCGCGCCCAGCCAAGCTTTAGAATGTTTAAGTCACTAGAATAAAGTGACTTTATTTTTCATAATATCAGAAGGCAGACTGCTGCTTTTAGCACTTGAGATTCATGTAGTTAACGAAGTCCATATAGTTTTGTGCTTTTACCATGGTGTACTCATGTATACTTAGGTCTTTCATGTCAAAGACGAAATAAGACCAAAACACTGGAGACATTTTATATTATAAATGATTATAAATGATTATATTCATTCATACACCAACCATAAATAAATTACTTATGTTCTTACATACACACCATTCTCATTCTTATATTGTACGTGTATGAACATGAATGACTTTTAATATCTGTGGTGTATTTGCAAATTAGAAAACATAATAATTATAGAGATAAATACACAGGAATGTGTGGCTTCATCTTTTTAAATATATACATAGTAGTCCCTGGAAAATGAAAATAAAAGAATGTAGTGCAGCAAGGTTGTCATGACAGGACCAGCATCTCAGAGGCAACACTTTGACGTGCAGTAAAACCCTGTTATAATGGGCTTTTTAGATTTTTCATGATCTTTCTCACATATTAAAATGTCTCCAGTGTGGTTTTCCTGATAAGCAAGTGTTTATATCCTATCATGAACTTTTAGAACTAAACTCTTAGCCATTAAAAATGGAAAGTATTAGAAATCTTCATTTAAAATTAAAATGATATCTAGAGATTTGAATCCATTCACTGGGTTTATATCCTTCTAATGGGTTTTCCCTAAACAGGATGTAATTTATAAATAGTGCCTCTTAGGCAACTGAAAGAGGAGGATTTAGCATTAGCATTACCACTAAGTGAGGAGCTGTGTGACTTCAGGAAGAGTATTTAGCTTCTCTGGGTTGATATTACTGTGTATATTATTTTAAAAGTAGTATTTCTTTCTTCACCACTTTATGACCTGTTTTGAGACTATATGATTTAGTCTTTGAAGCCAAAAAAGTAATTTATTCGAGCTCTTATGGAATTATAATTTTTATACCTGGAACACTATAAGATTGATATCTAAAGAAAAACATCAGGAATCAAACCAAATTTTTTACTTTTTTGAATATTTTAACTTTTAAAAAATTATAGTTTATATATAATAAATACATATTCCTGCTGTGGCATACACAAAATATGAGCAGTATCTAGTAGCTTTTCATTTCTATTCATTTCTTTCAGTTTAGACATCTGTATCTTGTCAAACATATAATTAATGGTATTTATTAAATTATATGACTACGGAAGATCAACACACTATACTATTAACATGCCGATTTGGATCAAAACCTTACATTTCTTCTGAACCCTTTTTCTATTCTACAGCCTCCATTTTGCCACATAATTATCAGTTTCCCTGGCAACACTGTCAGTTCACAGTGAGATGTGGAGACTACTAATTCTTACTGAAACCAATCCATGCTTATGCAGTAGAGGTAGAATCAGTCGTCTCAGATATTAGTAGCATACGTATCAAGTGCTCTTCCAGTTTTGCTGTGAGGACAGTCAGTGATAAATCTCTTTGAATTTCAATTGCTTGATCACACAAACTAAAATGGCTTGGTCAGTAGCTGGATAGGAATGCTCTGGAAAGCACTTTTCTAAATTGATCCTTTGCTTCTGTTGCTAGGGAACGCTGAAATACTAGAGGTTTAGAAAGAAAAGTAAGGCTGCAGACCTAACATAGGCCATTCCACGTTTAAAAATCCACCATCACTGTTTTGTACCAGGAGAGGGATAGCACTTCCAGTAGTTGCTGAGGTTCCTGCTCATGAGATGCAAGTGTCATGCTCCCGACTTTCTACCGACTGTCCAATTCTGTTTGCTTTTCAGGCACTGGAGTGGTAGGATGAGTGGTTTAGCATGTTTTTAGGCATTGAGGTAGCTCATGAAGCAAAAGAATAATCAAGTGTAGATCAATGAAAACGGTCAGAATGAAATAGTAAAAGGAAGGGAAGGCAGGCAAAGGAGGAAGGAAGGAAGAGCCTCTGAGCAGCCGTTTCTTCATGTGTACTCATGCTCATCCAAAATGATGTGACTCTCAATATTGAATTACAGATTTTTGAGGAGTAAAAGCTTTTTCCAAACCATACAGAAATTTAGCACAAATTTAAAATTATGTTTGACCACCATTTGTATGTTTATCTCTAAAACCTAAGCCAACTCAAGTATTATTAAAATTTTGGCAACAATCATCAATACAATTTGTTAATATAATCTACCACTTTTTTCTTATCATGATTACAGAAAGCCGATGTAACAAATTTTTTTCCACCAGGAGCCATAACAGACCGCAAATCCATTCTAGTTTATACCAGTATGCTGGTCAAGTATTTTCCTTGTGCTCCAGGAGAGGAAAAATGATAATTATGCCCTGCTGCTCTTTCATGCTTGTCATTGCTTAGTGCCTAAATAATGCCAGGATTAGGATAAAAACAGGGAATAGGTATGTTAGAGTGATCTTGGTAGGCTAAAAGCTTGTAATATTAGTTTTATTGGATTTTCTAGAAAAGTCACAGAAGCAACACATTCTGAGCTTCTAGAAATTCCAGGATCCTTATGTTGATACCGTTTGCAGCTTCAAATATTTTGTAGGCTGGTTTGCTAAAGGATTATGCATATCCCACAGAGATACTGAAAGAAAGACTAGAGCCAGTAGGTGGAAGTTACCTATGAAGGCATATTCTGACTATTCTATCATGAGAGATCAGGAGTAAGTATGATATCATTTAAAAAATTATTTTGAACACTGAAAACCTGCTTCCAGGAAGGCTTTAGGTGGCACACTTGTAAGAGAAAGAGTGGCAACTAGGCAGAAAGAAAGTACTAGGTCCTGCTGATTATACTGCAAGGTATATGATTTGTGGGATCAAGGATGAAAGAATAAAAGTTTGGTGGAGACAAATAAATAGAATTTAAGGCATTGTGTAAGCATCTCAAAAGATGAGAGGGAGTTCAAAGAAGAGAAAATTGAATAACATTAGCATAATTTTTTTCTGATTCATAGTCTTTATGTTAAAAAGGTAGAGCTATTTGAAATGGCATAGTGTGTTCTTGGAGTGAAAATGGACTTTGACTGCAGAAGGATTTGTACATAATTTTGTAAGCATTGCGAACCATTCACAGTCTTGAGACATAACAGGAACTAAGTCACTTGCAGGTCTGTAAATGTAACTCAAGGATTTCTGTGAAGTTTGAATATTGCTACCAAGTGCTGCTTCATTTCCTTCTCACACCTACCTACTCAGTCAGTGGACTACCAGTTAGGTAATACTGCATGTTATCTTCCCAAAAGTGTGAACAAGGAGGGTTATATAAAGCATTTTATACTTTGTTCCCTTAGTTGCTTACTGTTCCTTAGCTCTAATAAAAACTGAGCAAGAAGAAAATATTTAAATTACAAGATTATAGGAAGGATTATAAAAGATTATAGGAAAGTTATAATCTTTCCTATAAGCTCATAGGAAAGTCTAGACTTTCATAATAGATTGTGTCTGAAATTAATTACTCAGTTAATTACCAAGACTAATTACTCAGTCTTGGATTTTTTAAAAAATAGGAATATTTCTTAGGTACTTCCCAGCTAATTTTAAACTATCCTAGAGGAAGGAGCATAAGGATATGAAAATAATCCCTTTTATTTCCTCTCCTCTCTTACTCTTTTTCCACAAAATGGTTTGGCTGTTGCAGTAAGACCCCAGATACCCCAAAAGTAGATCCCCAAGGTGGCAGTCTGCACGTGTATCCTAAACTCAACTTCCCTGATCCCAGACCCAGAAATTGTAGACATGTGAGTGGAACTCTTGAATCAGCTTACATATTGAATCCAGCCAATTCTGTGGTCATCAGGCCTCATCTACTTGGTATTTGCTTCTTGTGACCCAGTTGTTAGAGAATGTTATTTCTCTGTATTTACTCACTTCTCTGAAATTTACTCAGATTTAATAAATATGGTCTTTATCAGGAAGAACAAGAGAAAATACACTGCCATTAAGAGTATCTGTCTTTTCCACTACCCATGTGTTTTAAAATTCTCATAATTCATTTATTCATGTACTGTTTAGAAGTAATTTGGAGAGACACCTTATGTGACAGGATAGAGGAACTGAAAGTGGTAAGATGAGAGAGAAGAATGAATGGAACCAGAAATGATGTTGCAACCAAATATATCACAATTACACTTTTTATAAGGTTGGACCCTCAATTTGGCTCTAGGCTTTCTAATTACCAGAAGGAAAAGGAAACCCTTGTCAATTATATTATTCACAGTATTTATAAGATAAAAACAAACTGCTAAAGGAAAATACAATTACTGGTAACAAGTAAAATAATGCATGATTTGTGGCAAATGGTGCTGTTGATATTGATAATATCCTTAAAGGAGATCCGCTAATGATTTTATTAAGATGTTTTCACATAGTGACCCTCAGTGTTGGCTAATGTCATCATACAAATATACAAAATATACAAAATAGTGTTCAGTAAAGGGAATTAAGCTACTGAGGAGCAGAGACAGAGAGAGAGAGAGAGAGAGAGAAAAGGAAAGGGAAGGGAAAGGGAAAGAAAGGACTGTCATGTATGTCAAGTCATTTTTTTTTTTTTTTTTTTTTGATAGAAAGTTTTGTTTCCCAGGCTGGAGTGCAGTGGTGTGATCTCAGCTCACTGCAACCTCTGCCTCCCAGGTTCAAGTGATTCTCTTGCCTCAGCCTCCCAAGTTGGGATTACAGGCACCAGACACCATGCCCCGCTAATTTTGTTTTTTGTATTTTTGGTAGAGATGGGGTTTTACCATGTTGGCCAGGCTGGTCTCAAACTCCTGACCTCAGGTGATCCACTTGCCTCGGCCTCCCAAAGTGTTGGGATTATAGGCATGAGCCACCCATGCCCTGCCCCAGTTTTTTAATTATATTTTCAAAACTTCTAGAATATATTACTGAAAGAGATGTGTAAAAATTTCACATTGTGATTGTGGATTTATCTATTTCTTCTGGCTATGTCAGTTTTTGCTTTATGTGTTTTAAGGTGATGTTAATAGATATATTCAGTTTAGAATTGTTCAGTCTTTCTCGTAGATTGTCCTTTGATCATTAGGAAGTATTCCTCTTTATTCCTAGTATTTCACCTTACTATATACTTTATCCAGTATTTAGAGAGCTGTATCAACTATCTTTTGATTCGTGTTTGTATTGCATATCTTTTTTTATCCTTTTGCTTTCAACCTTTCTATATCTCTTGTAAACAGTATGTAATTGTTGTTTTTTTATTACAGTCTATTTTTTAAATGCACTTTAAAAGTTGCTATTTAATTTATTTACTAATATGTAGAGTTTAAATCTAACATCTTACTATTTGTTTCCTATTTGTTCTTTTATGTTTTCTTGCCTTCTTTTGGATTAATCAAGTGTTTTCTTCTTATTTCATTTTTCTCTATATTAGCTTTTATTCTTCTTTTAGTGGATACCTACAGATATAATTTATCAATTCTAATTGATAAATTATAATATTTGCAGGAGAGGCCAGGTGCGGTGGCTCATGCCTGTAATGCCAGCACTTTGGGAGGCCAAGGTGGGTGGATCACTTGAGGTCAGGTGTTCGAGACCAGCGTGGCCAACATGGTGAGACACCATCTGTACTAAAAATACAAAAATTAGCCAGGTTTGGTGGCAGTGCCTGTAATCCCAGCTGCTCAAGAGGCTGAAGTAGGAGAATCACTTGAACCCAGGAGACTGAGGTTTCAGTGAGCCGAGATCAGGCCACTGCACTCCAGCCTGGGCGACAGAGTAAGACTCTGTCTCCAAAAAAATAAATAAACAAAAGAAAAAAAATATTTACAGGAGAGTACAAGCTGAGTATTCATTAAGATATCTCCCATTCACGTGTTATTGTTCTTAAATTAGCTTTTTATAAATATTGAAGGGCAATGAGCTACAGGTTATACTCCCTGGAAAATGCCTTGAATATGGTTTTTTGTTTTTGTTTTTCTTTTTTGTAATTAGTGGAGTGCAGATTTGTATATCTTAACAAACAATTTAATTGGAGATGGAGTTAATACATTTTTATGAGATTTAAGCTGTTTACATAGTTGTGTTCTGGAACAGTGAGTTGTTTCTAAAATGTATATGGATGAATTGCTTGGCCCAGAATAAGGGCCAGGTTCTCCTGAGGAAGAACAAGGTGAGGAACTTGTTCCTCTAGATACTGAGATTCATTATGAAGTAAAAGTGATTAAGCATGTGGTGTACTCCCAGCAATTGTCAAGTGGACTAATATGCAGAATACGGAGTCCAGAAGCAGACTGACACGTTTACGTCAATTTGAGAACAATACAGAGCAGACACTGCAGTTCTGTGGGTAAAGGATAAAGTAATAAATGAGGAAAATTGACCATCCATATGGAAAAAAATGAATTGGATTCCACCGCATATTATTCATGAAATAAGTTCCAAATGGATTACAGTCTCAAATTTGAAAGACGATACTTAACACGCTTAGAAGAAAATGTAGGTTTCATATGATTTCTTAAGACACAAAAATTCCAAATCATAAAAAGGTTTGGTAAACTTGACCACAATAATATTAAGAAAATCTGATCATTAAAAGACATTATAAAGTACATGGAAAGAAAAGCCGAAAATTGAAGAGGATATTTGTAGCACATATAACTAAGAAAAAAATATTGTTGTCCACAATAAATTGAGAACTCACATAAATCATAGGAAAAACACAACCAACATAGTAGAAAAATGGGCAAAATGCATAAGAAGTTCACAAAAACAGGAACCTAAACATTAGTAAACATAGACATTCAACTTCACTAGCAAAAATCAAACAATTGGCAAAGATAAAGTTTCACAGTAAAATGTGATAGCCAGAACATGGAAAAACAGGAAAATTCATAAAACTGTTTCATTAAAATAATTTAGCATTATCCATTAAAATAGAAGATGTGAAAATCCTATGGCCCAGCAAATTTACTTCGATGTGTATATATATCCTCCAGAAACTCTTGTCAATGTATATACCAAAAGGCATATTCAGAAACATTCCATGTAGCATTGTTCGTATAGCTGCATTAAAAAAGTTAGTTAATTTTAGTTACACCTTTCAACATAGTGTTGAGCAAACAAACCAGCTAACTAAAAAACAATTTGCAGAATATTATATACAATTCACTACCATGCATCTGAAGTTTAAAAGCAAGAAAGACTAATCAATATATTCTTTAGGGATAAATTTATGGAATAACTAGAAGAAAATGCAGGGGTTACAACTAGAAATAGAGAACAGAGAGGGCTTCAAAAGTAATAATTTTATAGTTTAGGCTTGATGGAGGTACAGGGTTGTCTTTTTGTTCTTTTTTCATATGACTTACATTTTTGGTATACATTTGTATATAAATGTTTTGGAATAGAAACTTTAAAATAATTAAAAGGTAAGAATAAGCAAACCACAAAAGATTTTTTAGGCTAAAAAATATATATTAGTTTAATGTTTAGTAAGAAAATAAAAAAGGATAGCATCAGCCAGACATTTATATCCATAAGGGTGTTCCTGAGGTCACTGGAGTCCTCCAAGACATCATTTTCTTTGTCCTTTTTGCCAATCTCTTGAGCCCTCAAAATTAGCAGCTCTTTTCAGATACCTGTGGATTTGAAGCGAGGCCAGACCCCTACCACCACATCTGATTTATTTCCTGATAGAGTTTGAGAGTGCATTAAGCATTCTCTTTTAGCATTGGAACCTATAATTTTAAAGTAAGGTTAAAGGCATGATCAATGCCAGAATTGATTAGATGGAAAGTCGCTAAAAGAAAAGTGAATGCCTGCACTACATTGTCAGGAGACTGCCGTACAAGAGCGTTAGGCACAGAGCAATGAGGTAAGTGTTTCATGCTGTCACCCTGTTTAGTTCTAAACCGGAGCCTGGGGAATTCTAGCGTGCATTCAGCCTTTTCAAAAAAAAAAATATGCATACAGATACAAGGTGGTAAACTTTCACAATTTTCATTTTTCTTGAAAACTTATTTTCAATTTTGTTTAATCCCCAATAAATAATTTTGACCATGAAATATTGAATTGCACTAATTAAAGGGTGAACATTCCTGGTAAATCACTATGGGAAATTTTAATGAACAAGCTAAGTGAATGAGAAATCAATATTTATTGATTATTTTCTGGCATATCATTAAGGCCAAAATCTATCCTCTTACTTAAAAAACAAAGCACCTAAATTGCCTGTTTAGTTTTGTGCAAGTGTTGAATCTACCTACTTGTAAACAATTGAAACTTTTGTTGCCAAATCAATGAGACATTCTAAAGGAGGTATTCAGTGGCAAACTGACAGCTCTGCTTCATTCATATTTCTCACTGCATCTTCATGAATTCATAGAATCCACCAGACCCTTCAGTCATACTGAGTTATAAAATAGTACTGGGAGAGATCTAGGCCAGGCACGGTGGCTCACGCCAGTCTTCCCAGCACTTTGGGAGGCCAAGGCGGGAGGATCACCTGAGGTCAGAAGTTCAAGACCAGCCTGGCCAACATGGGGAAACCCCATCTCTACTAAAAATACAAAAATTAGCTGGGCCTGGTGGTGGACCCCTGTAATCCTATCTACTCGGGAGGCTGAGGTGGGAGAATCACCTGAACCCAAGAGGTGGAGGTTGCAGTGAGTCAAGATGGTGCCCCGACACTCCAGCCTGGAACAGAGCAAGACTCTGATCCAAAAAAGAAAAAAGAAAATTTATATATATATATATATATATATATAAACATATATATATATGTTTATATATATATATATACATATAAAGTTGCTTTAAGAGGAAACACTATGTTACTTTGTCAGAATGAGCTTTAACTTCATAATTTTCTGTTCATTTTAGGAAAAGTGGGCTACTTTCTTTTGGCTTTTGAATTTTACTTGCTTTTAATAGAACAAGATACATTATGATCTTTTATAAGTAAAGATCATTTTAACCCAAATGTGAGTAATTTGTTTTCAAGGAAACTTCAGAAGTTCAGAAGACTGCTGTATTCTGAATTATTTCTTATATTGATATATGGTCTGATTCACCATGATATATACATGATATATGGTCTGGTTCACTTGGCTCACCATGAAATTCTAATTCTAGATTAAAGAATAACTGTATAGTTATGCTAAGATAAAATTGAGTAGACTGGGATATCAGTAGAGGGATGTAAAAGTATGAAGGAGAAGATGCTACCCAGTGTGGTTTGTATATGAAGTGTTGCCCAGGGCTCCTACATAGTTTTTAAGGTGGGTCACGGTGTTCACGGAAGATATCTAACAGCCAAGAGGGAAACATGACCAGTCACAGAGGTTGAAGCATCTGTAAAGTTAAAACTGAACAGATGAACAGTTATTTAGTACCAGAAAATTCTGCTCTATGTATGGTTCTGAAAATTGTGCCAACCATATTATTTCAGTAATTAGAGTATCAAGGTCCATCAGGTTATGACTGAGTTCCTTTAAGTAGACATGAAATACTTCTGTTTGAATACTATGGAGTAATGACGTCTAAGACCTATAGGGAATAAATCCACTTACGAGGAAACTAAAGAAACATTAGAACATAGTTATACCAAAAAAGACTGTTGCTTGTGAGTTTTTGATGACACTGAGGGTTTTTTTGAACATTGAAAAAGTCATTCAGATATTAATTTTTGATTTTAAGTTAATGTTTGATTTACTCAAGTTACATTATCAAAAACCTAATTCTTTAAACTTTTTAATTTGTTGAAAATCACTGTTAAGGGATTTTTAATATTTAGTTGATTTACAAACTTTATTACAAACTATTTCCAAGCTTAACTAATGAAACACCTATAAACATTTAACGACACATTTACAAATTTGTTATATTCCATTTTCTATTTAAGTGCTATTACTAGGAGACTGACAGTCTTTGCAAGTTCTTAAAAAATTCTTACACATCTATTATATTACACTTCCAAGGATTGTGAACCTTAAGTTTTCTTACATTTTCTAATGCTTTACATAACAAAATCTTCCCATAATGAACAATGCTTTCCTTTTTAGGGAAATAACTATCATCTCAGGTAACTGAGTTTACTTTCTTTAAGAGGCATACAATCTGAATTCTTCCTATACTAATCAAGGATGCTATTGTATCACAATATGTAATGGGAGGGTGCCTACTTAGCATGCTTGGGGTTACCTAATATCCACAGATTTTGATTGAGAAACTGATTAGATTCTTGTAGGCAACCCTGAGTGAAAACACAGAATCTCATTTATTGTTGCCATGTCAAAGACACTACAAAGTCAATGTCAAGAAAAGGACATTCACATATCCTACCTCCCCTGACCCAACTTATCCACATGATGTCATAGTTCTACTCATAGATGCCTGCAGTCCCCAACCAGTTTGTCTTTTGATTAGATTTTTCTATTTCTCTGGCTTTTAGGTTATGCAGATCTATTTTCTATCAGAATCTAAAGACATCTGACACTGAAAGAACCCTGAGATATGTAAATGCCTTTCCCTGTGGTCTAAATCTAAATTCCACATTCTTTCATAGTCTAGAATCAAGCAACTCTTACAAGTGTTTCAAATGATATTTGATAGCAGTTAGGACATTTCCTATAGTTTTTTCTGACTAGTAGTCACTGCCTTTCCATGTAGCTTAGTGGTATTACTGAAGAGTTGTTTCTGAGATATGGATAACAGAATTTAAGCCTCTCTGCCCACTGAGAACAGGAGTATAGGCTGATCATAAACTGAAGAAGGCTATATTAGATATCAGATTGCACCAGAGAAGTACTACACTAGCAAATAACCAACTTATGTTTCGAAGGCTATTCAGATAGTTTTGAGATTGCATGTATTGACCAAAAAACTAAAAAAGGAATTTCTTAATAGTCTTTCAACAATTAGCAAATTAAATGTATAGCTCATACAACAGTAAGTTCAGACCTAGTTAGAAGATTAGAAAATAGCAATAATCTTCTGCTTGTTCTGGAACTGTTGAAAGATACACACTTCCTCCATAACTGTGTCTAATTGAGTACATCTTCCCCATGCAATACTAAAATGAAGTAATAACTAAAAGCTAAGCCATAGACCTTAGGCCAAAATCATCTGGCAGTTAGTAAGGTAGCAAGTCAGGCAGACAGTCACCACAGATGTAATGAAAAAGCAGCCTTCTCTCATGGGGAAGAATGATAGTCATGCAGATTTTGACAGTTCCCTGGGCTCATATCAACATGTGGAGATACTGAGTCCTAGGACACCAGATCTAATTAGATTAAAATACAATTAAGATGCCTTTAAGAGAAAATATAATAAATATATGTTTTTCTCTATTTTTATTAATTTTAACTGCACAATACATAAATGTAAACAATTATATAATACAAAATATAATACCAAATTTTTAACATTATGAATAAGATTAAAGTGCCCTTTGACCAACATCCCCTAATCTAATACCTTTGTAAGTAAACACTATATCAGTAGGAAGTATATCTTTCCAGTTTTTCGGTTTTTTGTTTTTGTTTTTGTTTTTGTTTTTGTTTTTGTTTTTTGAGACGGAGTCTTGCTCTGTCGCCCAGGCTGGAGTGCAGTGGCCCGATCTCATCTCACTGCAACCTCTGCCTCCTGAGTTCAAGCGATTCTCCTGTCTCAGCCTCCTGAGTAGCTGGGATTACAGGCGCGCGCCATCATACTCAGCTAATTTTTGTATTTTTAGTAGAGACAGGGTTTCACCATGTTGTTGAACTCCTGACCTCGTGATCTGCCCACCTCAGCCTCCCAAAGTGCTGGGATTACAAGCATGAGCCACCGCCCCTGGCCTCTTTCCAGTTTTTCTATGCAACTATATGCATATGTTTACCACTAGAAAATGTATTTTGTGTTAATGTTTTCTAAATATTTTAAATGAGTGTACATGTTGTTCTGCAACTTGCTTTACCCACTTAACATCTTGCTAATCTCTTTATAAAGATATTTATTAAGCACTCTTCTAAGCATTTTTATATCTATTAATGCATATATAATCCTCATAGAAATACAGTTATTATGTTTTGTTATCATGACTGTTTTGCAATTGATGATCGTGAGGGACAGAGGTTAGACAAATTGCCCAATTTAATGGGACAGCCGCTTGTTCTGAATTCTATTCAAGGAAAAACTCCAAGTCTACTCTCATGGTAATTGTTTCACATTGCCTCTCTGAGATACATAAACTTACCTCCTGAAGGCAGTTATCTATTAATCCAAACCCCAGCGGACCCGTCTTTTATGAACTTGCAGTGGCTACAAATGATATGCAGATACTATTCAAGTTTTAAAATGCCACCGAGTGCCTCATGATGCTCAGCACCTCTGCTGGTAATAGCACAGGCGAGGCAGTGTGATGGCATGAGGTATGGTTGTTTCTGAGTGGCTTAGAGCACGTAACTGTGTGAAGCAGACCCCATTGTTATGCTGCTCCATTCCCCTAGTTCCCTTGCTGCCTGTATCTGATCTGTGGGCAGCATTCCATTTACGTCAAAAATAACGTCAATCTAGCGGAAAAAACTGTTATGACTCACAGCATTACTGTAGGGAACTGGTCTCTGTGTAATATGATGTATAACGTCCTAATTTCATAGAGCATTTTTCATAACAGCTGCTAAAATCATCAAATCCATTAAATTCTTTTAAAGGATCTAATTTGGAGCAGTATTGAAAATAGTCTTAAAATACATGTATAGAGGTGGAGTCTCTCTCACTCAAAACTCCTCTGTCATTATTCACTTCATATCTTCTGTGTATTTATCTTTCTGTATTTATTGATTCACCTGAGTCTTCTCCTGTTTTGTATTTCTAGCTGCATTGAGTCAGAGGTAGGCTATTTCAGAGACTGGAGGGTCTGAAAAAAATAGAAGATAAGAAAGCAGAGGAGGATAAGGAAATTTTCCGCAAACCCTTATGGACAGCAGAACAAGGCACACTGGAGAAAAGAGGAAAAGAAAGGACTGAGGTCTTGGGCTTATGAAAGCAGTGTGATATTATTGACTAAAATATCTGCAGAGAATGAATGACAATGAGAGAACATGGCCACCTAAGCCTCAACATCTAGCAGCACATAACTTAGAAACACTGAGCCAGTTGGGTTTCCCCTGCCACACTGCCATCCACAAAACTGACAGCTATTTTTCTTTGTAAGAATTTTATTATTGGATATACGTAAAGCCAAAAAAAAAATCCCTCAGTATTGGTCCTCTGATGCTACATGCTTCTGCAAGTTTGCAAAGTTAGCCCTTGACATGTACTTTTGTTGGGAACGTAAAGTAAGACCAAAAAGAGGATTCAAAGAAGGCAGAAGAATGTGAAGTTTACTTCCAGACTTGAGATTGACCTTCCAGAAGGAGAAAAGGCTTCTGAAGCCTGAGCTCTATTCAGTCTCTGTCACAGATTAACTGTGTGGTGCAAGTTAATACACAAATTGACCTTCTTTGAGCCTCAGTTTTCTTATATGACAGATAAGCTGGGACCAGAATCCCAAGGTTGTTTTGAGTTGTAATATTAGGATTTTTGTATTACATGATGGAAAAAGATAGCATATGATGGTCAGTCACCCTTCTAGTTACCCAGCAGCATAAATCTTGTACGCATTTTCCTTCTGTGTACACACATATCCTCTAATATTATTAAGGGGGACATATTATATGCAGTGTCTTTGGTAGGTACTTCTTGTGGACAGCATTCCTTCCAGCTTCCTTCTGGTGTAAATGCTATCAAGGCGAAAGTTTCCAGCTCCATCTTATGTTTCTGGTCCTTTTAAAACATTATTTTTAGAATGGAATATAAATTACTGATTTGTAATCCATGAATCACTTCAATAAAGTAGCTCTCTGATATTTGCTTTCAGACCTTTAAAAACTGTTAACTGCATACAATGTGTTGTTGGCCACTTGGATATAAGGCACAACTTTTTAGATTCCAGCTAACGACATCTTTAATAGGTATAATTTTATGTGTGTGTTCAAGCAGTTTGCACCTACTCAGCTAATGTTAAAGCGGATATACCAGATTGCCATTTTGGGGTTGTCTGACAGAAGCACCAGGCAAATTACTGAATAGTAATAGAGCCAGGAGTCCTAGAGTAAATTTTCTGCACTATTAAAACCTGCGAATAAGTAGTTCTGATTTTCTCTCACTTACATTTGTTCAACTCCCATTGATGGAGTTCCTATTGATTAGGTCCCATACCAGGTCCTCAGAGCCAGCATTCTACTACTGCAAAAGGAACCATGTTTACAAAAGTAGAGTGAGATTCTTCCTTGGGCCTTTTTGTCACTGAATAGCCAAAGCTGTTATTAAACCAATGAGACCAAAATAAAAAATCATCCAGGAAGTAGTTTATTCTGTACTTTTCAACATGTCATCCTTTTTATTTTTCATGTTGTCTAACATATATGGAAGATTAATTATAATAATATAGATGTAGCCTATTGGAGAAACGACTTTCCTAGACTAGTCATGTCATACATGATTTTATAACCCAAAACACCAAACTCTAATGGCATTAAAATCTTGCAGTGGGAGCTTTATCAACACTAGCTAAATCATAGTGGATAGCCTAGTAGCCTGGAAATCAAGACACTAGAGTAATCGTGGTAGCGCATTAATTAGTTGTGTAAATGAGGGCATGCTACTCAAGTTCTGTGAGCTTCAGGAGAGAAATAAATACTTGATTGGTATCTGATGAGGCTGTTGTAAGGAACAAATGAGATAGAGTATATGGTATGATTTGTATTATAGAGCATACAATCCAAATATGAGCTAGATAAGGCATAAAACGTGCATGTACTACATACAGTGTTTCTAATTATATTATAGCTTTAATCTATGTGGTGTTCCACATTTTATATGTAAACAAGAGCTTATGAGGTTGACTCTCTCCCAATTATCACAACTAATGAATACTCTTAATGGGCAGCTACAAATACAGATTTTATCGTAAGGAGGAAATTAAAGTGATCAAGGAATTATTTTTTCTCCCCTGACATGTAAAAAGTAAAGAGACTGCTAATTAGAAAATATTTAGTTGTTCTTTATAAGTACCTGAATGGTCTGAATTTTTGAGTATTCATTCTTCATTCAAGTATAGGAAATGAAAAGTCAAAACCTCTAAATATTGTCATTCAATAGATGTATCTCCTGGGCAAAATGTAGTTAATTTTGTTTATTAAAGCCATATCCTAAGTGCTAAGTTTCATAGACAAGAGGGACAAACTGAGGTGCCTCCTTGCTTTGGTTTTGTAATATAGTATATGTAGAGCACGTCTAGAATAATGCTGTAAAAAGGAATTGCCTGAGCTAATAATAGTATAAGAAATTGTTTATTCTGTTAATACAAATACATAATTTTCTGCAACTCAGTTATTTGCACTCAATTATTAATTCCTTGAACATGACTTCAGCTAATTACTGCAAAATAGGATTAATGATCAAACTCCTTTATTTCTAAGGAGTGATTTAATATGCAAATGAAAGGAGTAGCAGCATTTCAAATAAATTCCACTAGGGAGTACTTTTCCTTCACCGATATCCCGGTATATTCATGGGTACCTTTCCTTTAGAATGTTAACTTTGGGGTCCTAACTTAAAATCTGGGTAGCAAAATTAAAGATGGTAAGAGCCAGGCTAAAGAGGACTAATTGGATTCTCTCTGTGGCCTTTACTGTTAATAGTTCATTTTCTTTGTGTCCACCTTACTCTCTTTTTTCTTCTCTTTTTCTTTTAGCCTTTTTATTTAAAGACTTAAACATTTACCCTTCGAAAATCAGTGTCATTTCTGGTGGGGAGAGAAGGTATTCAGAGAGATGAGTCAGAGGCACATACAAATAACTTGTAATACAAAGTTAGATGTTAATGAAAGAAAAGGAAATGTTTATCTTACTCCATCCACAATACTAGTAGACTAAGTACTCACAGTTTTTTAACTGTTTCTTCATTTGCATAGCCAGACTTTGTTTTATTTCCCCAGCTACCGTAAATGTGCTGATGAGGTAAATTCCTCACTGGTCTTAATACAGAGTTCAAAAAGGAACAAGGTAGATTTTCAGGAACTGTTTGGGTTGGAAAAATATGTATTCAAATGAGAATGATATAGTACCTGAAGACTACTAGTATATTTTGCTACAGTAAATTTATGATAGTTACCTTCTGTTGCCTGTAGTTGAACTGGAAACCTGACTTTTGTAGGTTTTTTTGTCCTTGGTTTCTAAGATCTCTCAACTTTTGATATACCTTCCTCTTACATCTTTGGTCATCTAACTCCCCAACATGCATACACATAAACAATAAATACAAATTAGTGATTTTTATAATTATGTTGCAGGAAGGTGGTATGCTTTTCGGAGGTTGGATTTTTATGGTGCCTTCATCATCTTTAGTGTTGGTTTCTTCCTTTGACTTTGTATATTCCTCTTAAGTCCCACTGATTTCTTGGTTATTTCTTGGTTGCAGGCTGTCACGGTGGTCACCTGATCCTTACCTGATGTTACTGGTTACCTTGAGATTTTATCAGCGTCTGTGGTCTCTTCATCAGTTCTCTCCAGAGGTTTCTCTCACTGATTATCTTTCAATATTCTTAGACTTGAATGAAGCAGTCCCAGAGACAGAGCGCCTGGATTCAAAAGCACTGAAAACTCGAGCCCAGCTCTCTGTGAAGAACAGACGCCAGAGGCCCTCTAGGACAAGACTATATGATAGTGTTAGTTCCACAGATGGGGAGGACAGTCTAGAGAGAAAGGTGAGCACCCTTGATCGTTTTCCGATTTATACTGTTGGAGTGTATCATTGTTCCTACAGCTTATTGAAGATTATGATTTTTCTACGACCAGAGTCTATGTCCTAGTTGGAAGCAGCTAGAATAGTTCACATCTTTGTCTCCTGAATTCTTTATATTGTTGTAATTCAAAATACTTTGCCTATTCATTCAGTGAACTAACCAAGAGCATTATCCATATTGTCATATTTCATGATGGTGCTTTTGATATTCAGCTACTGGCTTTACTTAGTGGGAAATAACGAATGTAGAAGTAATTGTTTCTGTAAGTCTTAGGTATCTGTATTAGTGACGATGTTAATATGGTGAATTGTTATGAACTATGCATTCTCATCTGTAAATCAACAAAAACTGGTTCCATGGGGATTCACTAATAAAAGGTTGGTCTTATTTCAAAGTAAGTATTGCATAGAACTGATACTCAGTGGCATAACCTTCCTTATAATCTCTTATACCAACAGCCATCAAACAGTTTCTATAACCACATGCATATTACCAAATTACTTCCACCTAAGGGTTTGAGAACTTCTTCTCCAGAATCAGATTCTGGTGTTCCACCCCTCACCCCAGTGGATAGCAATGTGCCCTTCTCGTCTGACCACATAGCTGAATTTCAAGAAGAACCACTGGACCCAGAAGTGGGGCCTCTCTCCTCTATGTGGGGAGACACTTCACTCTTTTCTACTTCAAAGTCTGATCATGATATGGAAGAATCTCCTTGCCACCACCAAACCAGCAACAAGAAAATATTACAAGAAAAAGGTATTGTTAATTTTTTTTCTGACTTCATAACACCTCATCTTGTACAGTATAAAAATGACTTCTTCTCATAATCATAAGTTATTTGTCTTCTCATAGCTGATAGTTAATATTACTTTCTTTTTACATTACAGAATAAGAGAAACAACCCCTCCATGTATTTTACTTTAGTTTAATCTTTTCCTGCTTGGTTCAATATTTTTATCTCTTCAGCTCTCTATAAGTGTAGTACTCAAGGGAGTTCTTCACGGGAGTAGGGCAGCTCAGAGTTTCAACAAACACTAACATAGTCATAAAGAAAAAAACACTCCAGAGTCATATAGAAAAAATATAGAGTGATTTTGTAGAATAGCAGCCCAGAGTTTCAGTAAACACTAATGTAGTCATATAGGAAAAAAAAAAAAAAGAGGAAGATCAAAGTGACACAGGCATATAATTGATACTTAATAATGTTCTTGGATGAATTGCTAATATACCTCTCCACGTAACCAATGCAGATCTTCTAGAAGAGGGATAATCAAATGCAGTCTCCACCTACATTTGTAAATGAAGTCTTATGGGAGTACAGTCACACTTTTTTACTTACATACTATCTACTTTCATGCTACAGTAGCAGAGTTGAGTGTTTGTGACAGAGACTGTGCATCTCACAAACCTAAAATATTTTACTCTCTGGCCCCTAATAGGTAAAGAAAGCTTCCTGATGCCTGGTCTAGAAGTATATTTTCTTATATTCAACACAGCTGGATAGACTCTGAAAATGGCTTAATCATTGGTTGCCATTTATCTAGAATTTTTAAAAAGTGTTATAATATACCATTACTTTTGGTCTATCAAGTTACCACAAAGATGATTACATTACAGCTATATTTGATTGCAGGCTTGAGGATAAGGCTCTGGTTACCATAACAGGAGTTGGCCTTTTCCTGAATTGTGTCAGTACCACATTTACAAGTCATTTTTTTTTTTTTCATATCTGAAGGACATCAGTGGAAATTGGGATGGAAAAGTTCCATTATAAATGGCTAAATGATAAGCATCTAACTGAATATCGAATTAGAGGAAGTAAAAGATTTTTTTCTAGAGATTTGTAAAACAGGTTATATGCCAGTAGAAGGCATGAAAATATTTTCCTCATTCCTATTCTATAAGCAACCTAATACTAGAGTTTTGGTCCCGAGGCTTACATAGCACTGGGCCTTTGTTCAGTCACGTTTAAATAGAGTAAATTGAACACTATCAATTTTCTATTCACAATTGCTAGAGATTATTGTTCTAATTGTTTGTGTGGTTAATAACACATTATTTGACCCAGAAAATGTCTTCAAAAATATTCATTGAATTGATGTCCTAGTAAATAGAAACTGGCTTTTTTAAAGCTTTACAAGATTTATTTCTTATTAAAGGCATTGGGCCTCTGCAAGTGTAAATAGAGTACAATTATGTCAATGCTCAGAAGAGAGAGAGGTTGCATCCAGCTGAGGTCGGTAAACAAAAGGAAATGCAATTAGAATAACCATCAAAGCACTTAAGAAAAAAAGGGTAGCTAGGGAGGAAATACAAGGTAAAGTGATGTCATTAACAGAGTCAGGCACATAAAATGTGATTTAAAGGAACGAGGCTATTCCAACCTGGCTGAAGCAGTTTGCTTATGCAGGGTAGAGTGGTTACACGCAAAAGTGAGCAGGTAGGTTAAGTATATAGCTTTAGAATTTAAATATCTTAGATAACTTACCATATTACTAGGAAACCACAAGAAGGTTGAGCAGAGGAATAAAAAGGAAAAGACACCACCAGGTATGGAGAAGCTGAGTTAGGAGACCTTGTGAGGTGGTGCCCTCCAAAGAGGAGCAGTAGACAATGACAGGAAAGAATGATACAAAGACCCTTGAGACATACATTGACTAGGTAGCAGGGAAGAAAGTGAAGCAAAACTATCATGGGCTTCACGCTTCAGAGCATATGATCTTGTCATTAACAGAAAATAGGAAATCAGGAACATGATGGAAATAGGATTAGCTCATTTTTTTAACAGAGGAGGTCATGAGCACAAGAGAGAGGTCAGGGCTGCCAGGGAGATTTGGGAGTCCCCATTATAAAGGAAGATACTAAAGTATCTTATTACAGTGAGATTAAGGAGATGCAGTCCAGTAAAAGACCTTAGGATTTAGCAATCAGGAGGTCATTTATTATTTGAAAATGAAAAACCAGGTTGCCACAGCTTGAAGTTGAGGCACCCAATCTGGGGGCTTAGATGTACAGTTGGTCACAAAGGTCTTATTGGAGAGATTTTTAAAAGCCTAACACAAGCCTTCCATAGAGCTAAATAAACAAAAATGTATGTTTCTTTTTTCCTGAAATCATACCAACCTAATGTTGGATTTTATGCAGACTAGAAGTTCTGGTGTGCATTAAAGATGGATTTGATCAATTTAGAATGGGAAAGTACATTATTCCTTATTCTTAACCTCTTCAACCTTATGGAAGCATTCGTTTTGGGAACACACTTTGGCAAATATGTGAGATAAAGATGTGAGGTTGCCTAGCACCAGGCTCTGTGATAGGCAGAATCAGGCTTTTAGTCGTGAGATGTCCAAATAACTGCAACACTCATAGGTTACAGAGTGTTTTCGTGTACATTGCCTCAGCTGGTCTTCTCACCACTCATTATAACATCTCCCAGCTACCTCTAATTCAGAAAATAATTAGGCAGTCTTCTTTTAACTTTGCATACTCCTAGCCATTAAAAGTTGTCTTAGGATTGATCTGGAAGAATTTGGCACTTTCTTTTCTTCAGCTTCTATTAAGAAAATTTAAATCTTGCTTTTTAAAAAAAAAAAAAAAAACCCATTAATAAAATCACCTTAGAAGGTGTTTGTGCCATGTCTATGTCTATGAATTTTTTTATGTGATTGTGTCACATCTGTGACAATTCAGTTACCCAAAGAGTAATTATGCAAATATGCATAATAAATATTTGAGGCTTGAAATGGATTTTTGACACAGACATATTTCTGACTCTTGTATTTCATTATGTACATTTCAGTGAGTTGCTTATTGTAATCTGAGTTTCATTAACTAAAAATATGAAAAGCTCATTGCTAAAAACACGTGGAGTATTTGTCAGTGTCCTATGCTGCTTGAGAGCTTTGAACCTAGATTCCTGTCCGTGAACTGTGTGTGTACTTTATGTTTTTTAAAGGTGTATGTCGATGTGTGTTTAGAAATTTCTCTTGAAGTAAACAAAAATCATGAGCAACACTAACCTGCAAAGTTCAATTGAACACCTTTTTTAAGAGGGCCATTCTTTGCATTCCATACTAAAAAGTTCCTAGAAATTTAAAAAACATTTTAAAAGATAAGAGACAGAAAAACAGACACCAACAGAGAAGTAGGGAGGAAGAGTTTCACACATAAAAAACATCAAATTTAAAACAGCATTTGTTAATCTCCTGAGCTAATTGGATATGCTGAAACATGATGCTGATCAGTATCCTCTGCTGGGTAGTTTGGGTAGAGCCGTACGAGTTGTCTACTCTGAGATAGAATAAGTGCCACCAGTGGAGTTGGTTCCCACGTTGACATTGAACTCCATTTGCAAGGCCTGTCTTCCTACTGGCTTTTGGTATCATTTTGATGGTCCCCATTCCCCAGCAGCTGCTACCTTTGAGAGTCCTAGCAAAACTCTCAAAGAAGCAAAAATCAGTCTGCTCTGAACACTGAGATTTTGGCATCTTCCACATTAAGGGGAACCAGCCAGGTTGTGCTCTAACCTAACTATTAAGAAGGCCCTTTCAAAGATATAAATGTTTTGTAGCTGAGCCCCTGCTTAAGAAGTCGTCTCCCCCACGTCCTCCCCTCCTCTGTCCCAGCACTGGCCACAGGGCATTAGCAAAGGAGAGCCCAGAAAAGAAAACTTTGATTCTGACTTTCCCCCTAAATCTCCCAGACTCTCAGAGTTGATATTCTGTGCTGGGCTTTGGAGATATGGGAGAAGTGGGCTAGTTTCCTGTTAGAAGGCACTACAACCCCAAGCCAAGAAAGGAATGGAGGACAGAGCCCAGGCACTTGAAGCCAAGAATTCGGAGCCAGAGAAGGAACAAAAGTCATGTTGGTGCCTACTTTGATGCTGAGGATGATTTGATAGTATTTATTCTCCCCTGTTCATTCCCATGCAGTTGAAGCTAAAACTCTTTGTGATGAGCGTTGAGCCTCTATCCTATATAGGACCTCCCCTGCTTAACTGAGAGTTCCTCGATGTAACTGTGTCTCCTGGGTCGTATAATAAGGCATCCATTATTTCTTTTACAATTTGGAATTTAGGCAAAGTCCTTAGATTCAGAGATGCATTGACTTTTGACTTGTGACTTTAAAAATAATAATACTTGATGTTTTTCACAAATGTGTATATCCTAGATGATGCCAAAGATCCCAAATCACTAAGGGCATCCAGTTCGTTGGCGGTGCAAGGAGGAAAAATTAAGCAGAAGTTTGTGGATCTGGGGTAAGCACTTTGTGATGTAAAAAGAAAGCCCTCTGTAAAAGGAGGATTGAAAGAGAACATTTCAACTTCCCCTTTCTGACTGTATGCTGTCATTATAGGGCACCTTTGCGAAGGAATTCCAACAAGGGAAAGAAATGGAAAGAAAAAGAAGCCAGTAGGTTTTCTGCAGGTAGCAGGTACGGCTGTGTGATTAAGAACACATGTATTTCTATAATTAAACTTTCTGGCCCCCTCTTCCATTGTTAACCAAAATCAATGGTCAGTATCTTTGAGCTGAAGTGACATGCCAAGAATTGAGATGGAAGAAAAATTGCACAATTAGTTTATATTGGTCTTACTCCAATTATAGCCTCTGTCTAGCCTTGGGCATATCCATTGGTTCTTAATTGCAGAATTATGGCCACATGAACCATTCCAATAAGTTTTTATCTAAATTCAGCACAAATATATCTATGTGATACTTCAGACATATCAAATATGTTTTGTGATACTTCAGATTTTTTGCCTGGCTACCCACAAGGCTAGTGCATTGTGTTAAGTCTAAAAGGATAATCATTTTACATTTAAGTATCTTGTAGACATTCAAGATTGTCTTGTCCACATGTATGTAGGAGTGACCACCATCTTTTGCTGGACTTGGCTGTTTAATTGATTTTGTGGGCACTATCAACTATGCTTACTCTTCAGTAAAGACCTTCCCATAGAGGATGAGCTTCGAACAGCATGTTGCCAAATTTTCCCAGTTTTTTTCCTGAGATTATGTAATTTTAAGCTGAGGTTTGTATAGGGAGTCAGTAAAGCATCAAGCTCTGAAGCCCAACTGCCTGGGTTTGAATCATGGCTCTCCCACTTACAACTCTTAAGTCTTGGACAAGTGAGTTACCCTCTGTGCCTTCATTTCCTCATGTAAAATGAGAGTAATAACAGTACCTTTTACATAAGGTCAGTGTAAGGATTCGGAGTTTTCATGTAAAACATTTAAAATGATACTTGGCATGTATTCAAGAATAATAAAGTTAACAATTTGCTGCTATTGCTATTACTATTACCTTATTATTATTTGCAAGTTACAAACTGGTTTTACATTTATCACTTAATTTGATCCTCATAAGATTGGGAGGATGCCTGGGCTGGGTGGCTCACGCCTGTAACCCCAGCACTTTGGGAGGCCAAAGCGGGTAGATCACCTGAGGTCAGGAGTTTGAGACCAGCCTGGCCAACATGGCAAAACGCTATCTCTACCAAAAATACAAAAATTAGCCAGGTGTGTAGCGCACGCCTGTAATTCCAGCTACTTGGGAGGCTGAGGCAGGAGAATTGCTTGAACCTAGGAGGCGGAGGTTTTAGTGAGCCAAGATTACACCACCATACTCCAGCCTGGGCGATAGAGCGAGACTCTGTCTCAAAAAAAAAAAAAGACTGGGAGAGTAGATAATAATACCATACTCTATTGACGAAGAACTTCACCTTCATAGATTTTAATTGATTTGCCCAGGGTTATGCAGCAGATAGTTAATGTTGACCTGGGGCTTGCTCCTCTTGTATAGATGTTTTTCCAACATACTATGCCACCTTCAGTTACTTACGCATCTAATGATGCTTAAATTTCTTTATGAAATTTGGAAATAATCTCAATATCAGACTAAGGAAGAAACACACTAAGAATAAAAGACTATAAAATCATGCAGGGACCACTTCTTCACTTCACAGTTTGTCTACTGCTGTTTACTTTTTTTTCTCTTTTCTGACATACATTGGTGAGAAATTGTACCTTCTTCTTGGAATTAAAGGAGCATTAAAGGAACATAATGGGTTGGAGATGACAAGAGAGAATTCCCAAATTAATTATTTTTGTTAGTGTGGCTTTCCTTTATACTGTACATTGGAAAAGGGTAGAATGCTCTCATAAAGAGGACAAAAATCTCAGGAAAATAAAGGTAAATCTGAGGCTATATGCAACTCGAAAGCAGTTTAATTTTGTGTGGTTCGGGAGTGAGAATGGTCTTCTTTGTGTGTTAAAATTAAAAATAGGAAAAAAAATCAAACATACTCAGGGAATAAAACAAATAATGAAATCATTTAAGGGAGAAAGAGATGTCTAAATACACGATAGGAGAGAGACTCAGATACTGAAAATGACACTGTCCTTCCTTTGGTCTCTGGGCTTTGAAGGCAGTCACTCCCTCTCATCTTTGAGACAACACCTGAGAGGGATGTAAGCACCTGCAGCCAGAAAGGGGAAGGGTGTTTGATGGAATTTTGCCATAGTAGCCAGAGATGATCACCTCCTTGTATAAATCACAAATGAAAGTCAAGTCAATCTTGATTGTGTTGGTGAGTGCCTGCTCACCTCACTATAGGCAAAACCACAGCTTGTCAAGGGCAGGTGGCCATCAGCACACTGCTTCACCACAGCTGATGTCCGCTTTGAACCCACATCTAGACTTCTATATTGGCTGCCTAACTACCGCTGTATTTTTAAAACTCTGGAGTCCCCCTGCTTCAGCAGTCAGAAATTATTGTACACATACCCACAATATAAACTAGTTTCTAATTAGAATCATGATTTTGATCTTTTGTAGTTCATAAGTGTGATGATTGGATGTTCACAAGCATGTGTGAGACGGCCTCCCTCAAACCTTGTTATGACATTGGCATATCCAAAATAAAATAAATAAAATAAATAAATAAATAAAATCATAGTTTTATAATTATTTGTAATTATAGTAGAATTTTGGCAGGATGGAAAGGAATTCATCTAATTGAAATAGAAGAACAAGGGAAGAAGGACACTTTTCTCTTGCAAGAGAAAAAAATTTTTGAGCTGTCATAGTAATTGGTTAACACTAATAAAATCTATTGACAGCCTATATTCTTCTGTCTAAATTGATAATGGGTGCAGAACCTTAGAAAACCTATCCCAGGAAGAACAGAATTGCTGCCCAGGAGGAGCTTAATCCAATTGAGTTGGATTCTCGGGCCCTGAAAGTTGGTGGGCTGTGAGCACCATCAGCTACAGGGTCGCACTACGATTGTCGGGGGCAACCGGGAATACACTCACCACCCCTGGGAGACTTCCTCAGAAAAAGGAGGAAAGGATGCTTGGACTGAGTAATGTTACCTTTTAGCGACATTTCATCCAATTCTTATTAGGCTAAGATTCTGATAAGATCATTGGTCAGCTATAACCTGTGGCTGTTAGATTTTAAAGAGGCAAGACTTTCACTGTTTGGTCTTGGTTTTAGTTTTTTCCTCTGTATAAAGAGTTTACCTTTTTGTGTTCCTGTGGATACATAATGACTCAGATACATGCGCGACATGAGACAACTAGAGAAAATGGATGAGGCTAATAATAATAAACAAATCAACCCAGCAAAGAAATATGATTTGGTTCCATCCCTTTTCAAATATGTGCTTAGTGGCATTGTCTTTTTTTTTTTTTTTTTTTTTGGAGGGAGACAGTGTCTCACTGTGTTGCCCAGGCTGGAGTACTGTGGCACAATCACAGCTCATTGTAGCCTTGACCTTCTGGGCTCAAGTGATCCTTGCAGCTCAGCCTTCTGAGTAGCTGGGACTACAGGTGTGTGCCACCATGTCCAGCTTAAAAAAAAAAAAAAATTGTAGAGGTGGGGTCTTGCTATGTTGCCCAAGCTGTTGTTGAACTCCTGGGCTCAAGCAGTTCTCCCATCTCAGCTTCCTAAAGTGCTAGGATTAAAGGCACGAGCCACCACACCCAGCCAACATTCTGATTTTAAACAGACAGCATAGCAGATAACGAAAACAGGAAACATTTAGTTGTCGCAGCTTGTTCACCCCTTAAAATATATACCAAAGAATAAAATAAAACCCTATTCTATATTCTGAAGTAAGTAGCCACTGATGTCTACTTTGGAGCTCTGTGGATAAGTTTCCAGTGTAGTCACTGAATGGAAAACTCTGTGAGATGCGTGTGTCTCAGATGGGGCTAGGTGATAGTATGTTGAGAAAATGATAAGGAAAAGAGATGGCACTCTTCTATGGAAATGAATTTGCATTCATGTAGAAAGTGTGAACAACAGAAAAAACACTGAGCTGGAATCCAAGGTAGTAGTCCTTACTTTTCCATTGGGCAAGTCTCCAAATTCCTGGAATGTTGGTTTCCTACCAACAAATAAGTGGATTGGGCTAACACTGCATGGCTCTGACTTCCCATTCACCTCTGCATACACTGTCCAGTATGGTTGCCTCTAGTCAGATAAGGCTAGTCTATATTGGGATATGTGTAGGAATGCTGGACTCATAAGACTTAGTATGAACAAAAAGACATAAGGAATGCTGGACTCAAAAACTTAGTATGAACAAAAAGAACATAAAATATCTTATTAATAATTTTATAATATTGATTATATGTCAAAAAATATTTTAGGTTTGGAGGGTAAATGAAATGTATTATTGTTAAAATTATTTTACTTCTTTTTTTTCGTGTGGCTACTAGAAAATTTTAGTTTACAATGTGGTTCATTTGTATTTCTTTTGGATAATGTTGATCTATGGGATTCCATGAAAGACAAATCTTCCTTTAATTTCTACCCCATTATTCAGTTGGTCTGTGAGTGAGCACATACTCATTTATTGTTTATTTTCTTATTTATATTATATTCGTTATTCCAAAATAATTTGTTTACATACAAAAGTACATATGCTACAACAATATAATTTATTAAAAAGTAAATCGAATAGGGAAAAGTTAGATTAAAAACTCACTTAAAATGCAATATCTTCAATAATATCTTCATAGTAAGTGTAACAGTGACCTTCCAGTCAAAGCCAAAAACGCGATGTCAATGTGGTTAAAAGCCTGGGTTGAAATCCCAACTCTGCCACTTACTTCTTGGACAGGTTACTTAACTTTCTGTACCTCGGTTTTCTCATCTGTAAAATGGAGATGTAGACACACACACACACACACACACATACCCCTCACACACTTCTTCATGTTATTAGGAGGATTAAGATGGTCACATTTAAGTACATTTCAAATCCTTAAATAAAAATGGCTATTGTTATCATTGTTTATCTTTAAAGCAGGTTTGATGGGAAGGATACAAAACAATATTCTTCTTGTGTATTTTGCTGGCAGTCTTGTTCATCCAAGGATGACTTTTGTTATATCTTGAAGAATGAATGGGCTATATGAATTATACTTCAGGCAGTCCTTCATGGGCTATTTCTCTCAAAGGGGCTTTAGATAAATCATGGCATGACAGTGAGTTTGAAATTATATCCTATGACAAGTACCTGGAGGGTCCGCTCTGCTCTGTTGCTGAGTAAGAGCAAAACCCCTGCTTAACAATCATCTGAGCTGGCTGGAAACACACCTTTTAGAAGAACTGATGGAGATGAGCACATGTGTGTGAGTAAAAAAACACCTCATCTCTGCCTAAGCCTGGCCCAGTGAATGTAGTCATTTTCATGGAGGTCTTTGAGTAATGTCACCTTAGCCTTAGTAGATCGGACTTATTTCCCATAACTGTCTGGCCAAATTTTAGCTTCATTTATCAATTTAATATTCAGTTTTCTTTTTAAGTACAGTATTTCAAATGCCTGAAGCCTGACAAACTTACATTCTTGACAGGCAAACACTTTTCCATACTTAAAAAAACTCTTGAAAATCTAATAAGTTAATATTTAACTACAGTGACTCTAAACATCCCAGTATAGTTATCAAAGTGCTTAATATATTTTGTGTCTTAAAAACTCAAATTTAAAATGAGTTTAGATCATTAAAATGAGTTTAACATTTTAAGATAGATTCAGTGGACACATTTCTCTTTCAGATTTCTATTCATACAAATTTTCCTAAACACCTAAGCAATATATCTGTTATTCTTAAACTTAGCATTTCTATTTTGATAGTGTGGATTTTATCTACATGATCCTCTTCTATTTCATTTTAAACCTTTCTAGTATGGGGAAGACTTACTAAGGGAATAGTTTCACCATCTCAAATGATTCAAAGTTGAACACTACAGTGACCATCTCAGATGGACTGTTATGTATTGATTAGAAATGTAGATCAGAACTCAGGATCTGGGAGCAGGATATGTCTGAGTAGGGGCCAGGGGTTGGCCCTGAACTGTAGATGGACATGTTTCTCACAGCTGTTATCCATTAGGGTCTCTAAATCCCATTTAGATGAGGCTCTCTTTACAACCTCAAACTCTTTAGTGGATGTTAGAACCTTATAGAATTGCATCATTTGATTTAGGTAAACACAAGTCTGCAACTCTTTCTCTGGTTGCAGCTAACTTTCTTCAATTAACTTCCCTTACTCCTGCCTTAAATTCTATATTTCTGTTATACTTCATCTCTTCTGGCAGTTTCTGAACTCTTAATGATATTTTGATGACATCCAGTTAGATACTGAATACTTCACACATCTGTATTCAAAGTTAAAATAACAACAACAAAGACCACCTTGGAATGTTTAGCTGGCAATTTAATTTTGGGGTGCCAGTCCCAGCATACACTGGATTCAAAATATTTGTAAATGAGTTCATTACTTGTAAGAGATATTACATAAACCATTTAAATCCCAGGAAACAGCTACCCCTGAAATGGTATATTTGGATTATGAACTCTGAATTTGAAGTCATTCTTTCTCCCAGTTCCTAGAAGTGACTTATGATTCTCTTTTTTCCAAAAATGATAGCAAGCTATTAAATTACAGCTAAAAAAGAAGGTGAAGGGAATATAGACTATTTACCTATTTTGATCCTCTGGAAAAATTATCGTCAGATTCATCAAGAGTTCATTTCTACCAATCTCGATTTTGGGGAGAAAGGAAGGTGAAAAGGAAAGAAGAGGAAGGAGGGAAGGAGGAAAAGAAGAAGGAAGGAAAGAAGGGAGGGAGGGAGGAAGGGAAGGAAGGAAGGAAGGAGAGAAGAAGAAAGGGAAGAAACAAATAAGGAAAGAAGGATTTTGTGTTATTCCTAATGATTTCTCCACAAAGTGAAATAGACTATAAGAATGATCAACATAGAATAACTGCTCCCAAACCCTTTCTGATTCTATCGTGGGCCCAAGAGTTCAATTTATTCAGAAGGAAATTGACATTTATTTTAGAAAGTATGTCTGCTAAACTGATAGGTCTGTAATTTTAAAGTAAAAATTTCCTTTTTCAAATGAATGTTCTCTAGGTCCAAGAAATGAAAGCATAACACTCACTGTTCAGTTCTTTAAGGATACTAGCAAGTACCCAGGGGTTATATCAGTTCATAGAGTTTTAAAATCACAGATATACACAGAGGAATGAGAGATACAGGATACAGCTTCAGCAGGGACACAGCCAAGCCTCATGGGAAACTGAAAAATATTCTTCAAAATATCCATGAATCTGGTGTTTTGCCACTGTAGAGACATAGGTGTCTTCTCAGAAGCGGCCTCTCATTGCCTTCTGCCTGGCTCTTCCTCTTTCCTGTCTATTAACTTGGTGTGCAAAGCTGGGGAAAGAAAGCCTCATGGGTATCACCAGAGGCCCAGCTTCCATGAAGGCCCTCCTTCACCACACATGTAAGAACCACATGGCCTCAAGACCTTCCTCAGTGCTGGATACACGGGTCCATGTGGACTTATTAGTCTTGAATATTTTTCTGACAGTGAAAATGTTGTTGTGAAAGAGTTTAATTAGATGTGACCTTCAGATTTTTTTTTCAAATGTTGCTTGGACAGGATATGGACTACCAAAAGTCCTTTTCAAATAAAGCAACAGAATGACCACAAGTAGAAAACAATTCTTATTTTCTCCCTATTTGTTTTTAAAGATAATAGTGATTGTTCTAAAAGTATTTTTACAAAGGCTGTTCACTGGGAGTAGGACAAGATTCTCATGCTGTCATTAATCATGGCCTATCTATAAACTTTAAAACAACATCCATATATTTAAGCACTACTATACTTTATCGCAATTGTGGATGAAACTCTTAAAAATTCCCTTGATTCAGAAATCTATAACCAGAGGGGATAATGATCATCAGGTCCAGTTCTTCCTCAGAGATACCCAATTATAAGAGTATGGGACTGCAGAGAAAATATTTGTATGTTTCTGCACAGCTAGAGCTTTCTAGGCATTTTTACTAGAATGTGGAATCTAAGCTGAAAAAACAAGCCTCGGAAAATAAATGATGAGGCTGAGTGTGGTGATTCACACCTGTAATCCCAGCACTTTGGGAGGCCAAGGCAAGAGTTCAATAGCATAATAAACCCCTGTCTCTACAAAAAATAAAAAAGTTAGCCAGGCACGGTGGCACATACCTGTAAGTCCTAGCTACTCTGGAAGCTGAGGTGTGAAGATTGCTTGAACCCAGGAGGTCGAGGCTGCAGGAAGCCATGATTGTGCCATTGCACTCTAGCCTGGGTGACAGAGCGAGACCCTGTCTCAAAAAAAAAAAAAAAAAGAAAAGAAAACAGAAGTTGAATTGTGAGTGCGTAGATAGTGAGAACTCCAGAGAGATTTACCTCTGCAGAGGTAATGTGGTTACATTTAAGGAGGCTAAGTGGAAGAGGGGGATGAGACCAGCTCCATGGAGACATTCCCAAAGTTGTGAAGCTGGAGCCACTAGTCATATCTTTCCCTAGAGACCCATGTTTACATCCCAAAGGGTTAGAGCCCAAGATCCTTCCCAAGTTGAATTTACACTAAGGAGATCAGATTTCTCCCTCCACCCTCCCCAGAGGCTGCAGAGGGAACAGCTTTCCCTCTCCTATATAATCATCCAGATTCATATTTTTGGAGCGCCTCACCTAGAGTGTAGACCATGTGTAGGATGACATCTGGTTCCCCCAGCATGCTGATCTCAATATTTTATCAGAACCTCACTGACATCTTCATTCTCTTTAGTTATCAGTCTTATAATCCCTTTACATTTTTACCTTGCTTTACAGTTTACAAGATGCTTTTACATTTATGTCCCACTTGATTCTCACAATAATATTTGGAAATAAATGGGAATTGTTAGGTGTTATACTATTTGTATAAACTGGAAATACATTTCAAAATATATTTGAAATGAGATGTAAGAAGACTGAAATTCAGTATACATGTGGTGGGACAGAAGTTGTCTGGCTTTGGTGTTCAGGCACTTTTAATTGAAAGGGAACCTATTTTGTCGTGATATCAGCAGCTATCAAATAATAGGCATTCCATGAAATGGCAAGGCTGACCTCTTCCAAGATACACATAAACTGCTGCTTGTTCCTACTTTGGTTTCTGATAGTTATTTTTTCTCTTAACCAAAAGATAATTACAGATACGAAAGAGCCTAAATTAAGACAAAAAAATCTGTTTTCAAACTGTGTTCCTCAAATGCCTTTGAATCCTTTAAATGTTAAACAGTAAACATAGACCTTTGACAGTTTTTGAAGCACTTTCACATATTATCTCATTTAATTCTTAACAAACACAATGAGATACATAAAATATCCACCTTTTACAGATGGAGAACTAAAGGCCGAGAGAAGGCCTGAGACCATGTACTTAGGAGGTGGTGAACCCTGGCCCTCCAAGTGGGAGATGAGGACTTCAGATCTCCTACTCCTCGTGCGAAAAGGCACTAAGATTCTGGTGAAAAACCAATAAATTGTGTATTCTACCTGAAGCATTATGAACCCTGAAATTTCAAAATCATTTAACTCTATCATTTTCTTAAGTCTCAGACCCTTGGGAACACAAGCCCAGTGGAAGACAGAAAAGAATGCTGCTTATGAGCTAATGTCCCTAGCTGTGAGGCATGTCTCCCAGATAGAGGGAATGCTGTGGTGATTAACCTAACAGCAGTTCCTAAAAGACTGTGCTCCTCCCTGATTATAATTCATCCACATACACTTATTAGGCACATTTTATAAAAATTCACCATGGCAATAGCAATATGAAAATGTTGATCGTTGTCACAGAATCCATTTAGAGGCAAAAATAACTATTAAGATTAGTGTCGTATTCAAAAGTGCAAAATTTTTACTCTGTTGAGTAGAACAGTGTCTCAAATTCTTACTTCAAACTATATTCAGAGTCCTTTGGTTCAATAAGTCTTTTATCTGCCCTTTCTGTATCTAACGCACCTATTCTTTTCACAAAACAGGATCTTCAGAGGCAGACTGGAAAACTGGACACCCAAGCCACGTTCAACAGCTCAGACCTCCACTCGTTCCCCTTGCATGCCTTTTTCATGGTTTAATGACAGCCGGAAAGGATCCTATTCCTTCAGGAACCTGCCTGCACCTACAAGTTCCCTTCAGCCTTCTCCTGAGACTCTAATTTCAGATAAAAAGGGGTCTAAGGTAGAAAACACATGGATTACAAAAGCAAACAAGAGAAACCCAAATCCCTCCTCTTCTTCAATCTTTGGAAGGCATTCTCAACTTATGTCTGTAGTCTGGATCCAAGAAACCAATGTAATAACACTGCAATAAACAATGCATGGTATTTCTTGTGTGGGGAAAAGAAAGCCTCATTTAACCATCACCTTCTTTAATACTGTTTCATTCTAGATTGTACATTACTCTTTGATTTGCCTATCTTTTCACATATTACTGTTTAATCTCAGTTTGACAGTTAAGCCATGCTGGGAAGGATGCATTTGAATCATAGAACAGAGTGATATATCTGTTTACCCAGTATTCTACTTTAAATTACATTACTAAACTAGTTCACTGTGCTTCTCAAGATTTACTGAAAAGCAAATAAATTTGAGATTGAATATGTGCTCAGTACATCTAAGTGAAACTCTTTAAAACAAACCAATGCTGACATAGCACCCTTACTTACTTCTTCTTTTAATATCAAACTTCTATGTTGAACAACTGCTGTATAATTCTATCACCAAAGTTCTTTAACAGAATTAGGAAATATATGCATGGGTGTTACTCGTTTTTAAATGCATGATGGTTATTTCCAGCATGACACTGCAAACCTTATCTAACATTTTGTTGAAACACATATGGTGGCTAACTTTCACACATTGTTTGGTCTCCTTTTATCTGTGTTCGCTTTTCTTTCTCAAACAGAAACATGTGGTTAATGTTACTTGAATTTAATTCTTTTCAGTTTCAATTCAAATCTTTTCAACAGCTCAAAGGGTTTTGACTGGGGTACCAAATGGTAATGTTCATGTTAAATGTCCTGCTGCTTAAATGTTCTGCTGGCCTAGCTCCATGTGCTCTAACCTAGACTTCTTTTCTGAAGTTTTAGCAAACTTTGGAGTTTGTTCGGTACTGAAGTCTCCAGCCTCTGGCATGGTATTTATTTTTGATAACCAATTAAACCCAGTATAAGGGAACCTAGTGGAAAACTAACAGTCCAATTCCTAAGGAAATGGAATAGAAACAAGATGGTGTTGGTCAAGTGCTTAGAGTTCCTGGAAATCCAGCCATTTTAGAATTACTAGCAAAGGAAGTTTTGACAGCAGCACATCACTTTGGTCTTGAAACATTTTCAGTATTGGAACTGAGGCATCTAAATGCTATTCGAAGAATTCCACCATTATCTTGCACTGTAGAGACTCCAGATTTGGTTAAAAATGTTTTTACAAGTGCAGCTACATAGTCATTGTTGTTTGATTTTCATATCCGCTGAACATTTTAATGAAGTTCTGGGGAAGCTTTATACACTCCCACCTTCCCCACCCCCAGGTGATTATTTGGAACCGCAGCCTCCTTGATGCTTTGCTGGTGCTGTGAGAGAGTTGTATTTCAGCATGTAACTACTAGTGTATTGTCAGACTGTGACCTCCCCCAGAACTCATCATCTTGAAGGGTACATCCAGGAGAGGATCTGCCATTTCTCATAGTATTTATCACAGCCAACAATAAGCGATCCTTCCCAGGGGGTGCTCTAGCTACCTTTCTAATATGAATTGCCATCTGTTCCTAATAACTCAGCCTCTCCACACCATCTTGTATTTTTACTTACACTGTTACTCATCACGATTAGGGTCAAAGAAGATAGGCTTATTAATATTATTCCTCTGAGCAGTTGCAGAGGATAATGAATTCTGTACCCTTGAAGAGAGATCGAAGAATTGTTTCTCTAAAACATCTATCCTTTCATCACATGAAGAAAGCACCCAGAATTCCCTCAACCGCACAAGGTGCAGCATTCTCAACCGCTGTCCTGTTGAAGGTCATCACCAAATCATACATGAATTTCTGCTAAGATTGTTTAAAAGAGCCTTTTTAGAACTTGCAGAAACACCTACCTCTTGCTTACTCACTGCACTCATTTAACACTGAGCTTCATTTATTTTTACAGAATTTTACCTTCAATGATGACTTCAGTCCCAGCAGTACCAGTTCAGCAGACCTCAGCGGCTTAGGAGCAGAACCTAAAACACCAGGGCTCTCTCAGTCCTTAGCACTGTCATCAGATGAGGTACTTTCATGGCACTGTGACAGAACTGCTTTGTCAAATGTGACATTTTACCCATGAACCATCACCAGGAAAATGTTTTTAGGGTAGATCTTGCATAGAAATCATCAAGACTGTGGTTTATATTTAATATGAAGTCCTCAGGATTTCTCTCCCTCCCTTTCTCAACACAAAAGCAAAATCTTGTTCTTAAGCTTTCTAGGGGCCCCTTTTACATGTATATGTAAACACACATGATGGGGAGCCTGGACAGTGCAGAGTTAAACATGAGGAAACAGCTCAGAAATCACATCGAAGTTTACGAATTACTCCTTACTTTTTTTTCCTTGCCTCCTCCTACAACCACCCTCACTCCAAGATTCTGATACTTTCTCTGATTAGGGTGAGGTCTCTGATTGAGAATCATTGCAGTAGACAGAGATAGTTTTGATAAAGAGGGAAAATAGCACGAGAACCATTTATTTAGAAGCAAGGGTCAAAATTACTTGTATTACTAAAATTATCAGGAGATAAATGTGCAAGAGAGAGTTAGGAAGTGAGATTAGTGATTCAGTTCCTCGAAAAATGGGGGGAGGACAGAAAGCACCGTAAATAAAGATATTTTTGCTCTAAATGTTTGTTCTTACTATTTCTTTGTAACATGATTTTTGATTCATAAAACTTTTTTTTTTTTTTCGTAAGCTTTTCTGCCCGTATTCTTCAAGCTTGGTGCAATTTTCGTTTTATTAAAACTATGTACTATGTATGTTGTGTCTCCTGTTTCTGTAACACTTTTCGTCTTGATTCTTTTATCGCTCCCTCGCTCAGAGCCTGGATATGATAGATGACGAGGTGAGCTATCAGTGGGCTGTGTGTGGTGGCTTGTGTGCTATTGTTTGAATGTGCTTTTTCTTTCTTTGGAGATGACTGAAAAATGAGACAATACAAGAATACCTTCCTCTGTAGTGAAGGGTTTCCTTGTGTTAAACAGCTTTACTCTCTGCCCTTGTCATATCTTAGTTTAAAAGATGTTCCTAAGTTAAGAGGATCTCCGCATTGCACCTCCAGAGTTCCGTGATTTATCTTCCATCACCATTACATTGACATGGTCCATTCTTTTTCCTCCTCTTTGCCTTCATCTCAGCTTACCCCATCCCTTCTTCTGTATTCCCTTTATGGGTCACCAAGGTGACTCCTGTCTTTCCTCCAAGACCTATCATCACCTTCATCTCCTCTCAACTTAGTGGGTCTAGGAACCAACCTGTCCCTTTGCACTATTAAAAAGAATATTCTGCAGTGGACAGAGCCAGAAATTTGGAATAAACTCCTAACTATTGAGCTCTACCACTTACTAACTGTGTGATCTTGAAACAGATCACATAGACTTCCTCAGCCTCAGTTTCCTCATTTCTTTCTTTTTTTTTTTTTTTTTTTAAAGACAGTCTCACTCTGTTGCCCAGGTTGGAGTGCAGTGGCCCAATCTTGGTTCACGCAACCTCCGCCTCCCAGGTTCAAGTGATTCTCCTGCCTCAGCCTCTCGAATAACTGGGATTACAGGCATGTGCCACTACACCCAGCTAATTTTTGTATTTCTAGTAGAGAGGGGGTTTCGACATGTTGGCCAGGCTGGTCTCGAACTTCTGGCCTCGAGTGATCCACCCACTTCAGCCTCCCAGAGTGCTGGGATTACAGATGTGAGCCACCGCGCCCAACCGTTTCCTCATTTCTTTAAAGTAATTATGAATACTATCTGCCCTACCTTCCTCACAGTTTGCTTGCTGCTCGAATGAAATAATGGTTGTGAAACTTCCCCTAAGAAGGCTTGAGAGCTTAATGCTCTCCTCTCCCAAGTGAAAGATACCTCAGTATTTGTTAATATATTTTTACAAAATTCCAGTGTCTTATTAGAGGATAAGTGATGCATTGCATATAGAGATTTATGAAATACTTATTTTCTACCTCTTATAATCTGTCCAGACTATTTTGATGTAAAAGCTTGCAACATTAGTGTATTTTCTTCTATATTAAACTTCCTACATTAATAATGCTGCTTTTTTATTATGGGGGAATTTCTAAACTTCCAAAAACATAAGAACATGTAGGTACTAAGTATTTTTTTCTACCACCACTAGAACATTAGCTTATCATATTTTGGTTTAAACATAAGTGTGGCTCTCATAGGTTAAGAAATTCCTTCTGATAGCATAATATGAGCCATAGTATCTTGGTCCTTTAACAACACTACGTAACATTCCTATCTCAGATCCTTGATGATGGACAGTCTCCCAAACACAGTCAGTGTCAGAATCGGGCCGTTCAGGAATGGAGTGTGCAGCAGGTTTCTCACTGGTTAATGAGCCTAAATCTGGAGCAGTATGTATCTGAATTCAGTGCCCAAAACATCACTGGAGAGCAGCTCCTGCAGTTGGATGGAAATAAACTTAAGGTAAAGAATTATATGTCTGTGTTAGGTTACCAGGTATAACTTGTATTACTCAAAACACCTAAAATGTTTTCATTAGATAAGAGTATTCTGCATATCTGAGAGGTAATTCTCATCAACATTCAGCAGAAAGGATGTTGAATTCTTTCTGAGTAGTAAATGAAGTTTCAGAAAGTCCATCAGGGGTTCTAAATTAAGTGGTAGGCTGCTGGTTAGGAGAGCGAGGGACCCACTCCATTGCTTCCACCTGGCAACACATGGTCCGTATATTAACTCTCCTTCCTTCTGATGTAGTGTGAGTTTTACTAATGGCCACTGTGGGCTTTTTCATCACGTTAGAATGAAGACCCGGATCCACAAATCTTCTTTTCCTTGTTCATTTCTCCTTCACCTCCACTCTTCCTTACACACCACTCCCAAACTGGGATGCTGTTCTCCCCAGAAGTTTTTTCTCCAAGTATGTACACACATCTTCCCTCCCCTCCATGGCACTTTCATTTCCACTTGTCCAGTCCATCTCCCTTAGAGACCAAGGTGGCATCCATTCCTTTGGGAAAGGGAAAAAGGAGCTTACAGCCAACTCCATGTAACCCCAAGCTCCACGCCCCCGCCTCAGCCCCCTACTGGGCTAACCGACAGATGAGTATCTCTTGACAGTCTTGAAAAGGTTAGAGATCAATCAATGGCTTGTGAATATGAGGCCCCATTGACAAGGCTGTCCCTGTTGGGGAGATAGATAGATGCATCCTGCTGTTGATTCTGAAGGTCACTAAACATTTAAAGTACATAAGCAACTCCCCTTATTCTGAATTCTAAGTTCATCGAGCAACCTCCTCATTATAATCAAGCTTCCTTTATAGGTCTACCTACAGGGAAAGAATGGCTAGTCATGCTGACACAAGCATTCTGGCCCCAAAGACACTTTTCGTTCTCATTGTAATGAAAACATTGGCAGAAAGGAAGCTGTTTCAATTCTTCCTGTCCTTCTTGGAGCCCTCTGTGACAGCAGGTGTTCACTCCTATGCTTTGAAAATATTGATGAGTTTAGCAATACCTTCACCTATAAATGTCTACAGCCCAAAGGTTGGAGAAGTAGAATTGTGCCTTTTTTCCATTCATTCACCCATTAATTACTAATTTGGAAAGCATTTAATTAATGAGCTTTAGGGTGTACTTTGCAAGAGACTTCAAAGAACAAAAGAAAAAATAAAGGGTAGCCCCCAGTGTGTTCATTTTTAACAAATGTAACTAGCTCTTCCTCTTTTCTTATCTCTTTTATGTTTGAATTAGTTTACAAACTTGAACATACGGTGTATTAACATCATCAGAGGGCTCACTGGTTTTCAAATTCAGTTTGTGTGTGTGTTTCCTTCTTAGGCTCTTGGAATGACAGCATCCCAGGACCGAGCAGTGGTCAAAAAGAAACTCAAGGAAATGAAGATGTCCCTAGAGAAGGCTCGGAAAGCCCAAGAGAAAATGGAAAAACAAAGAGAAAAGCTAAGGAGAAAGGAACAAGAGCAAATGCAGAGGAAGTCCAAAAAGACAGAAAAGATGACGTCAACTGCAGCCGATGGTGCTGGTGAGCAGTGACACATACCCTCTTACTGAAGATGGAGATTATCCAAGAGAAGTCCCCACCTCTTCCTGCCCTGCTCTCCTCCAGAGGGTGAAGAAGAAACTAAATGATAAGGGTAATGCGGCTCTAGGCCAGCTGAGGAACCGTGTGTTGAATAACTGCATTTTCTGCAATAGAAGGCACTCTTAATTTTAACTACTGAAATAGTCCCAAGCCACCTTTGATTTATTAACAAACCAGACATTTCAATTAAGTAGCTGTGTTTTGCTCTTCTCTAACTTAGCAACATCTTGTGTTGTGTTGGGTGTGTTTTGTCACTTGGAGAACTAGCTTGACCCCACCCAACAAGAGCATGATACACCCTGGTGTTGTTGATGGAGCACTGTGAATTTTCAGTTTGGGATCCTGAAATGGCAATTGCACATGTCTGCATGGCAGAGAGCACCCTGCCATGAGATCTGGACCAGTACTTACTTCTAGGGCTGCAAAACCTACTCCAGTGTGTGGGAAAGATTCACTCTTAATTCTGAGTCTGGACAGTAAGACCACCCTGCTGTGGAAACATGGGTGCTCTGCTCCATAGTTACCTACTAAGGGAAAAGGCAAGCAAGCCATTCTGCTTGCTAGGCATCAAAAAGAAAGAAAAGAAATTATAGTTATTTGTTAACCACTGAAAAAAGCAAAAGCCTTAAGATTGTGTATGTGAGTATTACCTTAGGTTCTGAGAGTAATATTTATCCTCTAGATATAGCTGAACACGAAAGAAAAAAATCAGACATTAATGCAGCCATGGGATATTGGGATCTGTTGACCTTGCTACTGTTGTGTGTTCAGCATCTCAGCAACACTGGCAAACACAACACAGTTCCCCTTCCCCCCACCCAACCCAAGAAATTGAACAGGAAATTGATTTTTAAGGAAACCACCATTTTCAGGTTTCCTCTCCTGGGGAACATTCTGGCTGGTCTTCAGCCTGTCTATGTCACAATCAGGAACTCATCACATATTTTCTACTCAAGATTTCCCAGGTGGGCTCAGTTAGTGTTTTAACAAATGTACTTTTAAGAAAAATAGAAATACGAGTTCGAGGAAATTTAGCTTTGAATAATGTTCAACTGGAGAACCAATTTTTTTTTAGTACAAAGAATGTTCCTATAAAGAAGAACTGTCAGTTAACATTTTAGAGAGATTTTGAATGGTTTTTTGAGCCATTCCTTTCCATACTTTAAAGATTTCCAATTTTACAGAAAAAGTTTGTTTAAGGCAGTGCATAGGATACACTTTAGTAGTGGAGGAACTTATACTAATTTTAAGCCAGTATTAAGGATTTCTGTATTTCACCAAACTAAGTCCTAAGTGCAAGAGACTGGGGCAGAAGAAGGAGAAAATAAACTCGTTTTGAGAAATCTCAAGTGATGAGGGTTTTTTGGGTTTTTGTATTTTATGCTCATGTATCTGGTTCTCTTTGCTGCATTGACTCTAAAACTGAGGTTATCCACTTTCCAAAGGACAAGTTTCAAAATAAGACTTGAGGCCACATGAGTTCTTGGACGGTATTTTACTTTTTTTACTTTATGGGAATCTCTGCTCCATTCCCGGCATCATCGTATCTTCCACTGGAAGTATTCCATATGCAGGGCCTGGGCAAGGCTTTTGAGTGTAACAGATTAAGGGAACTCCCTTATAGCCCCATCTTGTATTTTAATAACAGTGTGATTTTTTTCTTTAAAACAAATTTTTTTTTGCTTATCTGAAAATCTGAATTCGGAAATTATCTAAACTAGACATTTTTAATTCTGTTCTACCCCCAAGGCCTGTTTTCTTTTCATTGCCAGAGTATTGTCTGTTATGCTTCAGCTCGTTTGTCATTAGGTACAGACCATTCATTCAAGCCTCAGAAACGTTGATGTGAAGTAACATCGTGTTCTACAGTTATCAAAGTCACCATTATGTTTTTCTGTCTGTCTTCATTTGGGGTATGATAATGAAACTGCCATATTGGATACTCTATTAATATCTTGAGATGTCTGGTGCTTTGTTATTTATTAACATCATGAGAAATAAGAAGCCAATATTAATGAGCGATAAAATTTGGCAAAATTTTCCAATACTAAAACACTAAATTAGTAAAAATCTGGTAATATTAGTGCTTGCTATTGTAAATTTTTGTCATTTTTGCTTATCTTTGGGAAAAAAGTGACCTGGATCACACTGGAAATTTCACTGTATTCAAGAGTAGAAATAGAAGGATGATTATCTGAAGTTATGTTTACACTTTGGTAATATTTGAAAATGGATGTATATACTGGAAATGTCTGTAAGTGTCTTGTTTTTGCACCTAATTTATGATCTATTATATTGCATTTTCTTAAATGTCTTAGAAGTATTTTTCTTTATAACTTTGTACATTGAATGTTTAGATCAATGTCCAACTGACAATGTTATAAATCAAATTCTTATTCCTTAAATCATTTAGTATTATAACTATTTTGATTTTTTAGTTAAATTATAGTAATTTTAGTCCTAAATGAGTTATTTTAGCATTACCACTTAAAACAGATGAAATTGTAAAAGTCACTTGGTTTGATTGCCCCACAAAGCATACCCTGATGAAGGGTATGAAAACAAAGTGAAAGACCTCAGATCTTGTGCGCATTTTGTTTTCCTATTATTTCTTTTATTGACTGTAGTGCATGATACCTAATCGAGGCTCCAATGTCTTGCACAATTCCTACTTTAATGCTAGTGGTTTTCACTGTCCTTACAATTTAATACAGAATTGTTACTTCATCAACCTTAAAAACTCTGCAGTTTTTTATTATCAGAAAATGAACAAAAAAGGGAATATCTGGATGCTATGAACTGTATTCCCTAAAGAAGAGCTCAGTATGATTCTAACAATAGCCAAAAGTGTTTTGGGGTATAGGTTATGCTTTGCTGGGAGGGATTGTGTGGTGAAGAGGCCAAGCTGCAGACAGAAAGCATTGTATGAGCTGTATCTGGGTCAGGGTTTTCCATTAAAGGATGTTAGTTTTATAACAGATTACTTTGTTTAAGACCATCTCCCTTCAAGTAACTCACAGATTATGTAATACTTATCTCATTCTTTTTTTTTGCCTGAATCAGGAATTTACTGCAGAATGTTAAGTTAGGGAAGAAACCTCATTTCATCCATTCTAACATTCCTGATGAAGTCCCCCTTTAGTTTCATGACAATAAAGCTGTACTGTGGCTATCGTCCTTTAGCTGGGATTGACACTGACTTCACACCCTCAACATCACACAAACTTTTTTAACCCACAGCAGTTCATGATTGCAGTATGATAGGTGCTAAAGCCAAACTCAGCTTTCAACTGGCACAAAATGGGACTGTCTACCTTTTGCCCCATTGTTGTTGGAAACAAAGTGGCAAGAGGGAAAATGAGGAACCAGATTTACCTTTGCCACTTTCTGTGATACTGTAGTCATCCCTAGCCTGAAATCTTAAAATATCCCAGACCCAAGCTACAAAAATGGTCACAGGTGGTTTGATCTAGCACCTCGGCCGTTAGAGTTTCTGCTGAAGACAAACTCATCTGGGTTCGTTGTGCACCAGAATTAACATGTGCTTGAAAATTGCATTTTGTGAAAAGGAAATAAAAATTTCCATTCATATAGATACTCTGATTCATGTTTAAGTGTTGAAGGTTATGCAGACTAAACTTCAAGAGGAAATCCAGTGTTTAACAGTAGTGTTCTAGAGGATTCTAAAGGAAGCTGTCCCAGCAACCCTGAGAGAACCATCTACACTTTGTATATGTTGTAGCCCCATCATTACACTGAGATATTTCCATTTGAGTAACTAAAGGTACTCCTGACAGAGCTGGAGATGAGGGACACTTTGGTGGACAGTGGTCACTAGGGTTCACGTCACCTACTTAATGCAAAGACCTTAGTGGTCTCAGAATGAAAAGGTAAAATGGAAGAGAAAAGCACAGTTCTTTTCTATCTTTTAAAATTTACTTTTTATCAAGGATGTACCTGTACACTATTGTAAAGCTAAGCAAGTCCAGAAATAAAATGTCCATATTTTCTTTCTTTCTTTCTTTTTTTTTTTTTTTTTTTTTTTTTTTTCTGTCATCTGTCACCCAGACTGGACTGCAGTGGTACCATCATGTCTTACTGCAGCCTCAAACTCCTGGGCTCAAGCGATCCTCCTGCCTCAGCTTCCCAAGTAGCTGGGACTACAGGCATGTGCCACCACCCCCAGCCAAAACATCCATATTTTCTATTAGAATCGTTTACATTATGATGGGCGGTGGGAAGCTGGGGGAGGGTTGTACATTCCCAAAAGAGAGCAGGGTTATAGGAAATCCGAATGTGCTTCAGTGATTCACTCCTGAAAAGCAGCCTGGGTATGTTGGCAGATTTTGTTTGCATTTGTCTTGCATATTTAAAGTCTCAGGAAATCTAGTCTTGGTCCAAAACACTGGAGAAAAAAATAATACCAGACAAAACACATTTGAGTAACTTGAAGTAGCGGCATAGAATAGGCCCAACTAAGAAGTTGGAGGGGCAGAGAGAAAGCCGACAGAATCAGCTTCTCCTGGTAAGTGAAAGCAACAAGTTCTATGTATGGTAGACAGAGGGTCCTTATTTGCTTGTGCATGGTGTCTATGTGGGCCTATTGAGGGAATGGTAGTTACTTGAAGGTTCGCATATGTAAGCATGTGGACCCAGCACAGCCTGTGACCTGATTCAGATCTTCAAGAGTGGAGAAGGAAAGAAATATGATGATTTCCTATGCTTGACCCTAACCCAACCCCAAAACTGCTAGGGATTCAACAGTAAGATGTAAGGAATAAGAGAACAGACAACTTCTCAACAATGTGCATGCCATTTGTGTAGATGTTCAGAACTACATATGTGTGAATATAACTCCCACCTTACACATGCACACACGCTGCAATCACATGGCATTAAAAAATACATTGTGTATGGAACTTGGTAAGGTCAGTCAGGACCTGGAGCTGTAATCATAGCCTTATTACCACTTCTTGTGTTGTGTATACATTGAATGGCTCATAGATTTTAAGAGATTTTTTTATTGTAAGTATTTCTACTAAATGCACTTATCCTTCTATATGTTTATATATTTTGGTAAAATTGATTTATCAGATACTTGGTATTTTAGTAAGAAAATTTCCTCAAATATTTGGCTAATGCTTTGATGTCAAGGTTGCATATTGCTGAGTTGGAGCTCAGAAGAAATTTATGCAGCTTCGGGCATTTTCAACTGCAGACTGCAGTTTTCTTGGCTAAAAATTGCACTGTGTGTTCTTGTGAATTTGCTCACAATTCTAAAATGACATAATTGGTGGCTGTGATGCTTAAAGTCACTGCCTACTGACTCTCTTATGGTGAATGCTGCCATCATATGATCATTTATTTACTTTTTGTGCAAGTGATGGCATTTTGGTTGTTGCCAAAAACAGCACAAGTGGTTGGGAGTGTATGTTGTTGGAAGGTGTACATTTTCTGTTTCTTTCAGCTATATTATTTATACACCCAGGTTTTCTGTCAAGGATGTAATCATTCATTCATGAAAGAACAATTGGCAAGAAATAATTAAATTACCTTAGAAAGTAAAAATTAAGAGGCACTCCAGCCAGATAACACCTCCCAACAACATGAAATTTAGTTAGTGCTTAGTGAAATTCCTTAAATATATATGTATATGTTTTATTCAACATTATTTAATATCATAACTACTGCTTTTGTATTTTTTAATGGTGTTGCAACCACTTGTACATCTGCTACAACTTACTGACAAAACTGGGCAGCTGAAAATAAAAGAGAATAAATTCTATTCCACTGTAAGAAGTTGATTTCTTTTCCGCTTTCTTTGTATATCAGTAAAGAACAAGAATTGTTTGAAAATAATTTTAAGTCTGATAGGTATGGATAGCATGTTACCTAAGCGTTTAATTTGTACATTTTGATGTCTGATCATTTGCATGGAAGAGACAATAGTGCCACGTCTGAATTGTTCTCTTGTGCTTGGTTAATATGTACTTCTCTAGATTGTTCAAAAAGTTTCAAATGACATTCCTTACTCTTTGGTTTTCAGAGGCATTCAAGCAAAATATCACAGTTTGTTTTATGACCAGTCTAACAATACCTGTGATTAAATTTAATTTGTTAGTGTAAATAAATTTCTTGCCAATGAGTATTATTGTTGTTAGACAACGAATGCAATAAAAAGAGAAATACTGAGATCTGTTGAAGCAATTTTTTTCCCTCTTCCATTTTCACCTTCAACTAAAACAAGCCTTGACTGGGTAAACCTGTATCAACTGTCAAAGCATATCTGTCAATCAAGAGCAAAGTGCACATTTTTCATGGAAATGAAACTAAAAATAAGTTTTAACTCTGGTAAAGTGTAAATTGGCAGCTAGAATTACATTTGAAAGCACAATTATGGAACTGGGCATAAAGTTAAAAGAGCAAAGCCTGCACTCGACGCTTCCTCGCCTATCATTTTGTTCCCCTGTCGCTGCTTCACCGTCAAAGTCTCCGCTATCTCTCAGCCAGGAAAACCTCTGTGACAAATTCATTAAGTAGTCAGCCTCTCATAGCGAGGGGCAAGCTAAGAAAGAATCAAGACCATCATAGAGTATGGGGTTATTTTAAACGATATTCTTTCAAAAGCCTTAAAAATTCAGAAGACTTGGATATAACAAGTGAGTGCTATTAATTTCATTCATTCTCACACACGCAAACTACTGTAATTTATATGTGACTACACCTGTGTCAGTGTGAAAATTTAGATTTGGGAATCACAGAATACATGAATTAAGCTGTTTTCCTCTTTTTCACAATGTAGGTTAATGAAATTTCTAACCAAGGTATGTCCCTTTTTGAATGATCTTAAGTATGTGCTTTGTCAAATTGGATAGACTTTTGTTTCTTCCATGGAATTTGCTTATTCTATCAAGAACAAGAAAGAACAGAATGTGGTCATTTTATTGAAGATGTTAGGGAGCCTAACTACTCAGGACATTCTTTCTAAATAAGGAAATATGTGGGGGAGTTCCCTAAGCGTCACACTCATTGATAATTTCAAGACAGTCTTTCAGAGAACCCAGCATCCTGGGCTGTGAGCAGCATCTCGGAATAATTGAGCCCTTGCAGGGCACAGGATATTATGTCACTAGAATCATGACTAACTCCAATCTTGATGTGAAGAAAGTGGTTTTTTGACCCAAACAAAATGTTCCTGTTTATTACTTCAAGTCAGTGATCTTAAACTGTTGGTGGTTCTCAATTTATTGGCAAAACATTTTCCCTGAAATGCCAGACTATCATCATAACAAGTGCCTTAGAAAAACTTCATTTCTGGCTAGGCTCGGTGGCTCACACATGTAATCCCAGCACTTTGGGAGATCAAGGCGGGCAGATCACCTGAGGTAAGGTATTCGAGACCAGCCTGGCCAACATGGTGAAACCCCCTCTCTACTAAAAATACAAAAATTAGCCGGGCATGGTGGTGCACGCCTGTAGTCCCAGCTACCCAGGAGGCTGAGGCACAAAAATCCCTTGAACCCGGGAGGCAGAGGTTGCAGTGAGCCAAGATTGCACCACTGCACTCCAGCCTGGACAACAGAGTGAGATTTGGTCTCAAAAAACAAAAACAAGAAAAAAATTTGTTTCTAAAGTCACTGCCTTAACACCCCAAAGAAGTAATTCAGCATGAAGGTTATACCTTCAAAACAGACAAATAAATGAAAATGGGTAACCTTTATATATCAGCTTCTATAACAAAAATGATAAAAGTCACATTTTCTTCCTAGTCATGTCTCAGAAGATAGCCAAAGCGGTTGTTGATCTTTTCTATTTGTTTGTTTACCTTTCAATTTTTTTTTCTTTTCAGCCTCCACAACAAGTTTAAATATTAAACAAAAACCCACCAGCACTACCACCACCTCAACAACAGTGTAGTCTTTGGGTACGGTTAGCTTTACCCAAGTCAATTATGGGATTCAATCTGTATCCAATCATCGAAGTGAACAAACTTCCTTTCACCAAGTCAAAGACACTAATGTACAATTTGTGCCAAGATCATAGAGACTCATAATTTTCAGGTGTGATGACAACACTCCCAAAAATTTTAAGATTTTCCTATGTGTCATTGCTACAGGAGAATTGAAAAAGCAGGAGTACAAGGGGAGTTGGAATAATTCAGGTTAATATTTACTGAGAAAGTCATGTATCAAAGGGAAAACGGGGGTAAGTCTGACTGATATTGTCAGACTTGCTATGTGCGTGGAGTAGAGAGGAACTTCATAATGCACATCTAGTTTTCTGGCCCATGAACTGGAGTCCCTGAGTACTGGAATTCTGAAGACACGTGAGCTAGCCCTGCTCCCCTGTGTCTTCTGAACAAGACATGGCAAGACAGCAATACATACACGTGCTTTCAGGCAACACATGTTTTAGGGTAAGTACTTTTGGGGTCACACAGTTACTTAATATCTGACAATCGACATAACTGATTTATCCATTTTAGTGAGAAGGATTTTTATTGATAAATGAGATTTCCAAGTATTCCAAGACTGATTTGATAGTGTATTCTCCAAAAAAAGCCCTACACCTCATATCTCTCCCAGTTAAA
>NC_045441.1:76865302-76900615 GCF_002776525.5 Piliocolobus tephrosceles | reverse complement strand
TGGAGAATACAAACCAACTCCATGCTATAGCCTACTGTGGGACCTTGTGATCAGGTAAGTTAATACTTAATAAACTCCCCTTTACATATATATATCTATCCTATTAGTTCTGTCCCTCTAGGGAACCTTGACTAATCCACTTAACAACAGCCAAATTGTTGCCATCCAGTAATTCAGGTCTGTTTTCATATATTTTCAGGTAAGTCAGGGAACTGGATGTTTACACTTAATTCCTGGTTTTTAAAATGCAGACAAAGAGAAAAAAAAAAATGTGACCCCCAAAAAAACACATCTCTGTACCATACTCAGGTGTTTTAAAGTTAGCCTCCTGTCTCTAAATGTATAAGATTTTGTAAGTTCAGTTTCCTTCACTTAATTGAGGAGAAATGTGATTGCATCATTAATAGTGTAGTATCATGTTAAGCCAACCATATGAAATAGCCAATATTTGATCATTCTGGCTGTCAAAAATAGCAATTGCATGTGATTCAACTTAGTATGAAAAGCACTACACTGAGGTGGGAGACCTGGGTCATGTCTTGGATCTTCCACTTACCATTTGTTTCTCATCTGTAGAATGCAACGGGTGGGACTAGATTATCTCTAAATTCCCCTTCAACTCTAATATTCTATTATTAAGCCTTTATGATAATATATAATGACTTGAAGAAAGGATATGTACATCACAAATGTGGCCAAATGTGAAGGCCAGTGCCTGGATCTAAAAGGGTCTGTGGGAACTTTCAAAATGACCTCTTAAAAACAGCTGGCACCAAGGACAGATGTCTTAGGAAATTGCCATAGCATTAACATGTAGTAGTTACAGGTAAATAGTTGATGGTGCACCTTGGCTTAGCTAAACTTCTTATTAATAAAACTAAATCACTCTTCTAGGGGCAGTGCATTAGATAATGAATTGTTACTACTTTTTGCTATTCCTTTGCAGATCAATCATTAGAAATGAAGTATTTTTTCCAGAAAAACAAACCAACTCCATGCTATAGCAAATGACTCAAGATGACTAAATGAGCTAACAAGCCAGAACAAATTAGAATCTAACATTCTGCTCAGTTCTGAGCACTGAACGCTCCACAGCATACATTTCTTCAATTCTATTAAACATACCATTCAGCAACCCTAATGGCTAAAAACTAGCAAAAGGCAAAAAGGATTTCCATTAAACATGATCACAATTGTCCTGTAAACCTAGAGATGAAAGATAGGAGAGCCATAATGTAAATGGAAATACACATTTGGATTTTTTTTAACCCAAGAGATACGGGCTTTAACACTTTTTTTTCCTGTTGGGCAGGTGAAATGGACTCTTAAAACTCAGCTTTAACAATACATACACAGCAGTAGACAAATATGTTAAAATGTCATATATATGATGTAAATAATAAGTAGCCTTAGTAGATACTGAAAACTCAGTAAATGTGCAAATACCTATACTGAAGTAGTTTGCAAATTCTTATTTGTACCCAAAATACTTCACTGAATAAAGACCATGGACAAAAAATGGGACCTTTGAGTACTGTAACTAAGGTGGAAGATGAGGTCTTCTAAGCCAAATAATTCCAGCGATTTATCTTGCCACCTGCAGAAAGATCTAGAGAGGCTGGCCAATGTGCTCCAGGACTGGTCCTTTGCATGGACCTGTGCATATACCACCACACAGGAAGGGGGAGTTGAATAGGAAGGCAGGTAACAAATGAATGATTAAACTATAGCAGTATGGCATCATTATGTTCTTTGAGGATCCCTTAACCAGAGGCCAAGTTCCTCTCAGGCAACCCTCTCCACCCACCACCGTATACCTGTTCTGGCTTCTGGTATTCATTTCCTCCCCCCTCACTAGCCCTGAAGTACTGCATTATCCTCTGTTGATTACCCTACACTGTGTCCACACATTTTGTATATAGTCCTTTGATTAAACTCCCCTCAAATTATCCAATTTAAGTGTGCCATGTGTTTCTTGCCTAGCCTCTGACTAAAGCACCTTCAAAAGCCTTTATTTCTGATCATTTGGATCATCTATCCGTGTCCCCCCTTTTATTTGCACATAGAATTGAGAATTATGTTTTCAACTGAACAAAACAATAGCTGGGAATAAAGTCACTTATCTGGTTCATTTTTATTTATTTATTTATTTATTTTTTTTTAATTATACTTTAAGTTCTAGGGTACATGTGCATAACGTGCAGGTTTGTTACATATGTATACATGTGCCATGTTGGTGTGCTGCACCCATCAACTCGTCAGCACCCATCAATTCATCATTTATATCAGGTATAACTCCCCAATGCAATCCCTCCCCCCTCCCCCCTCCCCATGATAGGCCCCATTGTGTGATGTTCCCCTTCCCTCTGGTTCATTTTTAAAACTAACCTCGGATGCAGGAGGATTCTCTGAGTCATAGAAGAAGACTTTCATGCCATTGGGATGGCATCCAACCCAAAGGTCTCCTGTCTCAGGATCCACAGATATGTTATCCACGAGGGTATTAAAGTCGAGGGACTTAAAAGATGAAAAACAAGAAAAGAACAAGACATAAAGTAAAACACAATTGTGATGAAGCAAAATATATCAGAGAAAAGTTGCCTCTTGTCCTTGGTCACCACACTGCTGCTTCCGAGGATACAATTCTGCCCCATTTCAATAGGACTCACAAAATTCCTCTGACCTTTCATCTATGCTAGTATTTTGTCAGTTTCCAGGACAGAATGGGGATAGGGTGAAGATACAGAAAACCAAGAATGACTGTTAAAAGTTAGACAAAATCATTTGTACCAACATCTGTGCATGAACCTAAAACTGAAAAAAAAAAAAGTTTTCAGTGCAGCATAAAACAACTGCTTCTAAAATTGCATGTGCAAATGATATTTTTATAAGCATTCAGAAAACCACCAGGAAATGTAGATTCATTTCTGAGAAGAACATCAATGAAATGTGCACTCTTTAATGGCTAATCATAGGCTGTGCCGCCAGAGAAGAAATGATCACCCAGGGTCTCATTTTTGTCTTGAAGTTGAGGAAAAGTTTGTTCTTTAGTTTCTTGATGTTATTCAACTCCCTGTTCTTCTGCTGTTTATTCTCTAAATATAAGTTGCAAGCATTTGATGACTGCACAGATTGCTGTTGAGGCTTTGTACAAGGATCATAAATAATACCAATGATTCTTAATTCCACCATTCATCATCTTGTCTGCCTTCTACCAGGGAGAAATCCCATCTATTTGTTTACCTCTAATTCTCAGTTGGAGAAATAATATCCACCATGTACCTCAGAGACCAGCATACCTCAGTGCCCAGAGATCCTGTAAATAACTGGTCATGACTCATTGTAAAGGCCAGGGCATGAACAGACAGCTGCAGAAAACCAACGCTTCCTTGTGCCTCCTACTCAAAATGAGAGCTGTTCCTCACATGCCCAGGGAGGGATTAGAGGACTCAAGCATCGTGGCAGAGCCGCATTCTCGCCACCGTGCAGAGTCATCAGTCTTTCTTACCCCGGAGACAGGCAAGACAGGTGGCTCCATGCTTTCTCCATCCCTAAACCCCTGTCCATCCCAGTGTCAGCACACCACTCTGATACCATAATGTCTTTAAATGAGGAAATGTTTGTTTCAGGGCTTTGCTCTTACCTTTGGAAGCGGCATAGCCGACTGGTGAATTCCATGGCAGATGAAACCTACTGAGATGAGAGTGGGAGTGGGAGAAGGACACAGAAACCTGGGATCCCATTCATTCAACGTGCAATTACCAAGCTCCTACATGAGCTCTGCGAGAAATGCAGCATCTGGAGAGCACCAGGTACCCAGCAGATACAGCTCATGCCACGGAAGTGCTGACAGTCCAGCAGGGAACCTATTCTGAGTCCAGCAATGAACTCGTTGCCTTGCAAATAAATAATTCCTCTCCATGCTAACTCCCGGCAAGACCCCTGCATATCGCATCTCACGCTCCCACAAAGGCAACTGGAAAATTTCACATTCCTTGGTCAAGAAAACTTAATAAATTATTGTCTTTGGGAAAAACTGTATTCTCTGTTAACAAATATTCCAGTTTTTTGCGAATTGAGGTTCATCAAAGTGTGACTAATCCATTGACTAAGTTCTGGAATCTTTTTTGAAGAGAGGAGAGAATTATTTCTATCGTAGTAAAATATATATAAAATTTGACGTTTTAACCATTATTAAGTATAAAACTCAGTGGTATTAAGTATATTCACAAGGTTGTGCAATCATCACCATCCCTCTCCAGAACTTTCAGTCAGCCCCGAACAGAAATCCTGTACCCATTAAACAATAGCTCCCTGTTCTTCTCTCCCCCAAGTTCCTAGTAATCAGCATTCTATTCTATTTTCTGTCTCCATGAATTTGCCTGTTCTAGGTACTTCCCATTAGCAAATTGTACAATATTTATCCTTTTGTGGCTGGCTTATGTTATTTAGCATTATGTTTTTAAGGCTTATCCAAGCAAGTTGTAGCAGGTGTCTTAGAACTTCATTCCTTTTTTTTTTTTTTTTTTTTTTTTTGAGACGGAGTTTTGCTCTTGTTGCCCCGGCTGGAGTGCAATGGTGCAATCTCAGCTCACTGCAACCTCTGCCTCCTGGGTTCAAGTGATTCCCCTGCCTCAGTCTCCCAGGTAGCTGGGATTACAGGCACATGCCATCACTCATGGCTAATTTTTTCTATCTTTAGTAGAGACGGGGTTTCACCATGTTGGCCAGGCTGGTCTTGAACTCTTGACCTCATGATCCACCCACCTCAGCCTTCCTCAGTGCTGGGATTACAGGCATGAGCCACCACAGCCGGCCAAGAACTTCAATCCTTTTTCAGGCTGCATAATGTCCGATTGGACATAAACCCGTCCACACCTCCTCAAAAATTTAAGATTGGCCTCAGCTAGTTTATGAAATTATTTGGCACTCTCAAGTATTAATTAACTGACATTAATAAATACAATCTTTCAAAAGAAAGAATAATGTGACAATTGATGGATAACCTTTGTGGGGTTTTTATAATGGGAGACAAACATGGTCTATTGCTGAAATTGGCCTTGCCCTCAGTCTCACCCTGGAGGGAGGAGAGCCTTGACATTCTGTGGTGAAGGTATGTTACATTGGGTTCTATTCTCATAAAATTCTTTAACTTTTGCTTTACAGAAATATCTATTGTTAAAACTGCAGCTTGCTTTTTATTCCCTCAGCCAGTATGAGCGTGTGAAATTCCATTTAACTTGAGCTAATACCAAAGTAGCCCTGCCAGTGATTTTTAATGTCAAACATGATGTTACATTTGATGTTGCTTTAAGGTAATTTTCTCTGAGTGAGGCCCCTCATGACAGTCCCTGGGATGTGCTGACAGGAACAGTCATACAATTGGCGCTGACAGTGCTTCCTGCAGTGGGCGTTTATGGCAGGAAAGCAACGTCTTGTTGTTTTGCAGAGGTAGAGGGCTGCTTTCACAGGGCTCTAGTTTGCTCTTGGTCTCTCTTTCCTCTCCTTTGTGTTTTCAGCCCTGTTGACTCCAACCTTCAGACAACCAGAATTGGTGGGGACAGGAGGTGAACCCCTGAAGCATGCCCAGCCCCACCACAGTAATTTAACAAGTATTTGTTAAGTGCCAACTAGGCAGTGCAAATTGTACTAGGAGCAAATAGAAAAACAGCCTGTCCTTGTGGATCTTACACCCTAGTTCGGGAATCAGGTAATCAAGGGGAAGAATAAAATATATAGTATGCTAGCAATACATGCTGAATGGAAAAATAAAGCAGGAAAGGTGAGGGAAAATATGCAGGGGAAGGGAGCAGTTTCAGGTTTCGAAGACCGAGCTGACGTTTTAGTAAAAATGAAAGGAGATGAAGGAGAGGGCCGTGGAGATCTGGAGGAAGGTTTCTCCTCCTAGCAGAGGGAATGGTGCCCCATTCTGAGACAGGAGCAGGAGACGTGGGGCAGGGACACAATGGTTGGAGGTAAAGGCAGAGAGGTGAGGAGCAGCCAGGTCACCCGGCAGCCATTGTGAGCGCGTGGACTTCATAAACATTGTGGAGAGCAGCCCTGCATTAAGTACAAGTTGAGGCTATTTCTTGGCTGTTCCATCAACGTCAAGGAAAAGAGAGAGAGAGCGGGGAGGAGAGGGAAGGAAGGTGGAGGAGAGGGAGAATGGGAGAAAGGAAGGAAGAAAGGCTGGAAGGGAAGGATGGAAGGAGGATCTGGGAACACAATGCCAAGCTCAAAGTTTGCTAGAGCAGAAAGAATGCAAGGTTCCTGGGTGAGAGGTGTAGTTTGCTGTTTGCCACTCTGCAGTTGAGTAAAAATGAACAACAAACACATAACCATGCTAATGACTCTTAATAAAGGAGTGAAAAATTGGTTCTCAGCCACACCAATTAAGCAGTCCTTTTCTCTTCACATTTAATTTCACAAATCAATTAGAATCTAATTATCACTCTGCAAACTTACAGTGTTAATACATCTTACCTTCAATGGAGTTAAAGTCCAATTAGCATGCTTTTCATACACATGAATCTTATGAGCCAGCAATTCAGCTACATAGACATACCTTCAAAGAAGAGAGAGCTACATCAAAGTACTAGAAGTAACACAACTTGAGAGATTAAGATGAAGTTGTAATAACTATTCATAGGGAAGAACTTCGCTTAAGGAATGGAAAATGGAACCCATCTCAAACACACTAAATTCTGAAAGAACTCAGTGAGTTTACAATGCACAGAGGGATTTAATCTCTGCAAAGTTATTTCTGAAGGAGGGGACGTAGTTGTCCTTATCAGTATGGAAGGAACTTAACCCTAACACCAACTTTTAGTATCTGGGAGTAAAATGCATTACAGTGTTTCTCTTTTGGTTTGTCAATTTGTGTCAAGCCCCAGGTTCTGCATTTCAGGGGATAGTGAGTTCTCTCCCAGGAAAGTTGCAGGAAAGCCCTTTGACAACAGCTCCTTGTTTTAATCCAGAGAAAAATATGAGAGAAGAAAAGCTGCTTGGACTGGATCGATGGAGAGAAGTCTTCCTCCTCTTCTGCCCTGAGTCTGGTCCTGACTCTGTGGCTTTAGTCATACCCCACAAAGATCTGGGGTGAGTCCAAGCACTGTGCATCCCCCCAACAAAAAAGAAATTACTGCTCGATTATCTTCTCTTTTCAAAAACTGGTCTATGATATGAATAATTAAAAGCTGTCCCTGTCCCTGTTGCTCGCTTGCTCACTCTTTCTTTCTCTGTCTCTCTCTGTCTCTCTTTCTTTCATTTTTTTAGACAGAGTCTTGCTCTGTCACCCAGGCTGGGGTGCAGTGGCGCAATCTCAGCTCACTGCAACTCACTGCAACCTCCACCTCCCAAGTTCAAGTGGTTCTCCTGCCTCAGCCTCCCTGGTAGCTGGGATTACAGGAGTGTGCCACCATGCCTGGTTAATTTTTGTATTTTTAGTAGAGACGGGGTTTAGTCATGATGGCCGGGCTGGTCTCTGACCTCAGGTGATCAACCCACCTTGGCCTCCCGAAGTGCTGGGATTACAGGCATGAGCTACCACGCCTGGCCCCTGTTGCTCTTTCTAAGCATATGTTACTGACTCTGAAATCCTTGATGATGATGCAGGATGAGAAAGGGCATATATATGGATGCATATAGATATTTAATGCACATACCAATGCTACCCAAAATGCAGTCTCCAGACCAATGTTGGTTTGCCAATTGTTTGTTGTAGGGCCCCATGAGATAACATAAGTCAACTACATCACTAAGCACACTGCTTAAACTGACGTTTTTCACAGTAATACTTTCTTGATGAAGGAAATATTGTCTTGATTTACATTTTGGTACAAATTCCTTATCTTATCATAAACCTGAACTACTGACATATGTATACCTGCATACCATTCATCTCATGATACACTCAAATCTTTATTCAAAACAAGTCTATTCAGACATACTAAATCTTCATCACAGTTCCCCCTCTTAAAATGTACTTTTTTTCCAAAAAGGAAACAAAACCAATATGCCTCCACAATGAAATTTTTGATTTGATAAATTTCACCCCCTGAAAAATTAAAACATTTTACATTTTTCCTAATTTTTTCTCACTAGGGTAACATGTTAAAATGTATCATATTACTTTAAAAAAGAATATATTCCAAGATATCTCCTAAGAATCTGAGTAAATCCACTACATTTCAGAGAGTTCACATACTTGCCATCAGGTGAAATGTTGATTCCATTAGCAAAATCAAATCCTTCTGCCACCACTCGAACTTCGCTTGGACTATAGTAAACAACATACGACCACGCTAAACCCAAATACATCTCCCAGGATTTTAAGTAGGGGTCAAGAAAATAGTGATCGTTTGTGGCATAAAAGTGCTCAGGTCCCACAGCAACGATATCATTCAAACTGCAAATAAAACATACACACATCATATATAAGGTGAAGGTATTAAACATTACAGGACTATGAATTGGCATTCATCGCCATCTAGTCCTAAAATCAAGATATGGGATGGAGCCTTCATGCTAACTATAATGGAACAGAATTAATATGAAATTAGTCCTGCCGATACAATCCTTAAAGACAATCATTGGTCTAAGAAATCTGAGGAAGTGATTATAGCACTGTAACATAAAAATCCTTTTATATGTATCTTAAAATAGTGTTACATCGTGTGTGTGTGTGTGTGTGTGTGTGTGTGTGTGTGTGTGTGTGTGTAAATACACTAAATTCAGTAGAAATTAAATTAGGCCAGAAATCATTGTCAGGGCAAAAATGTGCTCACATATCTGTGCTCACATAGAACTAACTCCCATAAGAAACTGAAAAAATGATGAACCAGCAGCCTGGATACTTGCATTTTAGTTAAAGCTCTGCTACTATTAGCTGTGTGATCTAAGAAAAATCAATCCTTTCACATATCAGGACCTCAGTTTCCTTATCTGTGAAAGCAGGATGATAGACTGGTCTATTTTCCAGCCTTAAGATTTCGTGATTCTAAACTGAATGAAATGTCCATGAACAAGAATGCTCAGAAATAGAATGCTATGGCTTTTCCCCCGCTTTCTGATTAGGATTCTCTCTCTGTCACTGAAAATGTAAGATATATGAGTCTATTTTTCTGCTTTAATAGGTACAATAGTGAACACATAAGTGAGTCATTCTTTGCTGATTGAGGTGATGGAAGTTCCCCAGGGCATGATCTGGGAGAAAATTATCTCTGCTCTATTGCAGAGGGCGTCGTGGCCAGCGTGTCAGCTCTGACGCAGCTCTGAGCTCTCAGGCAAGTTAGACAGGCATGCTGAGCCTAAGTTTTCTCATCTGTAAAGAGAGGTTAAATGATATTCTCAAAGTCATACAGCTCATTAGTAGAAGACTAAGGGTCAGGATCTTAATTTGTGGAGTTGCAGTGGGAATTACAATGAGACAATGCCTCTTGTGTGCTTTGCAGGGAGCATGACATTCAATAAATCCTCGATCAATGGTAGCCACTATTACAACATAAAAAAAAAAAAGGTCTCAGAATTTAGGATTAGTCTGGATGGGCACCAGACATAGATCTGCAATCTGATTTCACTCTCTCTTTTTTAAAAGTAAATTTCTGAAATTAGTATGCTGGACTATCATTTGTCTGTTTTTCACAGAAAGGAGCAGAATGGAATGGTTTAGAGCAATAGCTTTTTATTGCTGAAATGGGGGTGTAGTAAAATAACTAAATAAATAACAAATTTTTAAAGGGTAATAGAGTAATAGCTTTGAAATCTGATGGACTTCATTTGAATCCTGACACTGCTTGCTATCATAATGTGGGGCCACAGCATTGTCACTAAATTTTGAGCCACTATTCTAAACCTCTGTTTTCTCTGTATACCTTGAAAGGCTAGGGTAAGAATAAAATGAAATAACGAATGCAAGGCCTTTGCACCATGCCTGGCATACAGTAAATGACCAATAATAATGCTTGTGATATATGAATAATAACAGGTTTAAATTATAATAGATTTAGTAATTGGAATGCTAATGTTATAAACAACCATAAAATACAAGAAGAAAATACACACAGCTAATCCTTGGGTTGAGAGAGCAGAACTCTAGTTAATTATGGCACCGTGGTTATTTTCAGTCTCCTTCTATGCTGCCTAAGACCAATATTTTTGCAACTGGCTCAAGAAAAAAATACTCCAACCCGATAACTTAGACAAATCTGAGATTTCCAAGATTAAATGTTAAAACACATAATTTTTTTCACTATTTTGTAGCGATTTAAGGCACCAGCTCTGAACTCATGTTACCAGGATTAGAATCACAGCTGCACCATTTACTGATGATGTCATCTAGGGGAACTTAACAATTACTCCAGGCCTCAACTTTTTAAAAATCCAAAATGGATATAATACTAACACCTAATTCAGAAGGTATTTGTAAAACATCAATAAAATAATCTGTTTGAATTAGTTAGTGCAGCACCTGACTTACAGGGAAAGCTCATTTATTAGTGTTATCATTAACCCAGCTTCTCCATTCTACATACTTTTCTCTACTTTAAACCTTGGTGTTTTTCACATTCTCCAAACACTCAGTGACCTTATTCTTTCTCCAAAATGTATTTGTTAAATGAATGTATGAATGAACTCTTCTACCAAAAGCTGGTCTCCGAACTTTTACTCATCCCGCTGGAGCAGAAGATGACCTGAGCGGGGGTTCCTACTTGGTCACTAGTGAATTGATTGGCCCTCATCCAGTAATTCAATTTCTCTCCAATCTCATTTTCCTCATCCTCAAACCACCTGATAAGAAAGAAGAGGAAGGGGTCCTGGTATCACAGAGTGCACACCACATACCAGGCCCTTAGCTAGGTACCTGCAAACAGTACACATCTAGATTTACAGATACGGAGGTAGTCAAATGCTATACATAAATTATACAAAAACAGGTTGGGATTCTAGACAATCGTAATGAGTTAGAGGTAAATGTTTTAGAAGATAGTGTAAGGTTGTTCTCCTAAATCCATCACTGGCCTTACAAGTCAGATCTTCATAGGGCATGTGAGGAAGCTGACTGAGATTGGGGATCCTTGAGTGTTTTATTTCACCATAAGTTACATGAACAAGGCACCTAGGGTGGAATTGAGTGTTACCACAGATCTACTATTGCATAAATTTTGTGCAGTCAAACAGCAGTGGAGGCAGTATAAGGAGGTCTTAGATGCACTTGATTTAGGGTCTCCTCTTGGGTCTGTGTTTCTAATTCATGGAAACTTCCCAGAGTCTACTTTTTAATATAAATAAATAAGCTCATGATGTCAAATTTATCTATGAAGCCTATTTGGGTTTGAAATACTAAGTCTGGTTCTGAAGAAGAGCAGGATTTTTTCCTGGTAATAACTTGAATGGAGATCCTGAGGCCAGGAGCCAGCCTGGGAAAGAGAGGAAAAGAATGGGCTGTCTCTGAGGTGCTTGAGTCCTCAAAAGGTTCTTCAGAAGGGCATGTGGAGGAGTTTGTGATCATTAGAAACGGGAGTTGAACAGCCATACCCACTCTGGCCAAAAGGAAAAACCAAAAGTGGATTAACTATCCACTACAGCTAAAGGAAAATAGAAATGTGCTATATCTCAGTACTTAGGCAGAAGTTTATGTCTGATGGTTTTTAGATGCAAAAGCGAGTTTTCTTCTTCTTGAAATTTAAACAACTCCACCGTGGACTTGGCATCTGGATGGTTCACCACCAGGAGGTACACAGCATTATCTGAGAGGAGATTAAAAACAAAAACGAAACATTAACTCAGCTCTGTCAGCCCTTTCTCCAAAAACCAATTTCAACCCACCTCCAGCTAGTAGTTAGGATGTCAGGCAGATGGAATATTTTCATCTCTTTGTAGAGAGAAGCATTTGTGATTGTTCCTGTTCCAAAGAAAAGTGGCTCAAGGAAGAACCAGTGACAGCCTCTGAAAACTCAAAACTCCACGGGAGAAAAAAAAATTCTCAAATTAAGAATGAGTATCACTGACACTAAAACTCCAAAGAACTCTTGAAGTTTTCCAGTTCAAATGGTCTCCACAAGATGCAGAGTTGTGATGAAAGGGATAAAAACTATGGGAACTCCCCAATATGAGAAGGTGTGCTCAAGTGTAATTTACATAGTGTGAGGTGATAAATTTCACAGAACATCTGAGAAATAGTAGCAAACCAACAGAAGCAGCTTCCTTGGGTCAGTGGGACTTTAAGAATACAAAGGCGGCCGGGCGCGGTGGCTCAAGCCTGTAATTCCAGCACTTTGGGAGGCCTAGACGGGCGGATCACGAGGTCAGGAGATCAAGACCATCCTGGCTAACACGGTGAAACCCCGTCTCTACTAAAAAATACAAAAAACTAGCAGGGCGAGGTGGCGGGCGCCTGCAGTCCCAGCTACTCGGGAGGCTGAGGCAGGAGAATGGCGTGAACCCGGGAGGCGGAGCTTGCAGTGAGCTGAGATCCGGCCCCTGCACTCCAGCCTGGGCCACAGAGCGAGACTCCGCCTCAAAAAAAAAAAAAAAAGAATACAAAGGCGACTCATCTAAACGGTCAAGAATGTGTGATCAGAGTTGGCAAGTAAAAGTTAGATTGTGGTCTTTGCCTTAAGAAGAGTAAGTCTTTTGAAACCTCTGACATGATCAAATTGGTGGGTTTTGTTTTGTTATGTTTTGTTTGCTTTTGTTTTTTTTGTTTGTTTTTTTTGTTTTTTTGTTTTTTTTTTGAGACGGAGTTTCACTCTTGTTGCCCAGGCTGGAGTGCAATGGGGCCATCTCAGCTCACTGCAACCTCCACCTCCCAGGTTCAAATGATTCTCCTGCCTCAGCCTCCTAAGTAGCTGGGATTACAGGTGCCCACCACCATGCCCGGCTAATTTTTGTTTTTAGTAGAGACGGGGTTTCACCATGTCAAGATGCAAAATTTGGCAGGTTGAATTGAGAAGATTTGAACAGAGAAAACTGCTAAGATGATTTTCATTACCCCTTTCAGCAAACAAGTGTTTAATTTATTTTAGTTGGTGTTAAATGCTACAAAGGAAAAATACAACAGGATATAAGAATAGAGAGTAATGAAGTATTATCTTCATGGGAGTCAGGCATGTTCTCTCTGATGAGGGGATGTTAGACCAAAAACCTAAGTGAAATAAGAGAACGAATATGTGGATTATCTAGGGAAACAGTATTCCGGGCTGAGGAGAGAAAATGTGCAAATGCCCCAGGGCAGAAGTTCCTGGACATATTCACTTAATAGTGAGGTTGTGGTGGGAGCAGAGTGAAGGCAAGAGAGAGTGGGAGAGTGAGAGGGCTGAAGCCACAGGGAGCCAGAATCGGTCCTGTTAGGGCTTAAGGTGAAGATCCAGGCTTTGCTCACTGGCCCATTTGAACCAAGGAGTAACATGAGCTGAGGCTACAGCAGTAATCCAGCGATGTGGAGAGAAGGGACTGGACCAAGACGATGCCACTGGCAGTAAATGGCAGGAAAGGTCATGAGACGTATTTGAAAGGAAGAATCCAAAGGCCCTGAATACAGCTGAGGAAGGAGGGTATGGAAATCAAATTCAAGTGAGGATTAAAACCTGGATTCACAGTTTGTGCAGTGGATTCTACTTCTAGAAATTCATCCTAAGGATATAGTCACAGAAAATACATGTGCGAGAAAGTTGATTTTGGCATTGTTTGCAATGAGCATAAAGGTGGGAACAACCTAAATATCCGTTGGCAGATGAGCTTATATTACAGTGCTCCCACACAAGTGAATCCCAAACCACCTTGGCGAAGCAGCTGCAAATGTGCTGTATGTACAGGAGTCCATGATGTAGTGTTTAATGCAAAAGCAATTTATAGAAGAGGTTGTGTAATACTACCTCATTTTTATTTTAAAAAGTATCCACACATCAAACACTATATTTCTTTGCACTTAAAAATATTTTTAAAATAAAATGTAATGGTGATGAATGCGTGGATGAGTGGAGAGTCCACTGAAAGGGATATGTGTGTGTGTGTGTGTGTGTGTGTGTGTGTTACATGGGGAAGAGAAGGAAAGATAAAAGGATGGAAAATCATTTTCAACATTTTGAGTTTAAAGTGTTTATAGGAAAGGAACCGAAATTGAAGTGTCTAGTAAGCACCTGCGGCATTAAAAGTGAAGGGCTAGTGAAAAGAATAATAATAATACCCGTATTTGGGGATTCCTCCTAGAAAGCAGGCAGTGTGACACTGGTTTGAAAGTTCTGAAATAGAGAAAATAAAGAGGAAGCAAAAGATCAGACCTCTGGGGTAGTGCTCAGGGAAGTGGCAATGAGTGACAAAACAATGAATTAGGGAGAAACCTGTAGTAGGATGAGAACTGGAGCAGCTAGGGGCACTGCAGCATCAGGGAAGAGCAAGTTTTGTGAAGGAGAAAATGGTCAACAGCATAAAAGGAGGTGAAGGAGGCTGGGCACAGTGGCTCACGCCTGTAATCCCAGCACTTTGGGAGGCCAAGGTGGGTGGATTGCCTGAGCTCAGGAGTTCGAGACCAGCCTGGGCAACACAGTGAAAACCCTTCCCTACTAAAAAAAGAAAAATTAGCCAGGCATTGCGGTATGCACCTGTGGTCCCAGCTACTCAGGAGGCTGAGGCAGGAGAATTGTTTGAACCCGGGAGATGGAGGTTGCAGTGAGCTAAGATTGCGCCACTGCACTCTAGCCTGGGAGAGAGCAAGACTCTTCTCAAAAACAAAACAAACAAAAAACAAAAGGAGGTTATGGAAGGAAGGAAGGGAAGAGGGAAGGAAGGAGAGGGACGAAGGGAAGAGAGGAGATTTGTTAATAGGAACATCACTGATGATTCTCAAGGCAGCAATTTTAGCCACCCATAGTGGGGAAAGTCCGGAAGAGGAACTGAATGAGGGGTCATCTGATGATGAAATGGAGGTAATGGGTATAAACGTGGTTCTTAACCCTAGCCTGACATTTTTATGAACTGAACATCTTTTAACAAGTACTGTGATCCAGGCCTCCCTCAGACTAATGGAATCAGAATCTATCGAGCTGGGGGCTGGGCATCGAGTCTTTTTAAACTCTTCAGGTGCTACCATGTGCAACTGGGGCTGAAAATTAATACAGAGACAAGGAAGTAGCAGCAAATAGAAAGGGAGAAATGGGATAAAGACATAAAGGATGACACCAACAAGTTGTGTTGAAAGGAACCAACATGCAGAAGAGCATTTTGAACACAGAACAGAGGAACCCGCAGAGAGGAGGCACTGAAGGTGATGGGGCCAGCAGAAAACTGACCATGATGACTTTCTGTCACTCAACCTATAGGTTGCAGATGACTTGGGTTAGAAAAATCTGTTCCTGTAAATGCCCGAGTCTTGAAAACTGTTTAAAATGGAAAAGCTATAATGAGCAGGGCTGGATATTATTATTATGGTAATTATAGGGATAATGTGAATGTTGGTATTTTACAAAATTAGGTGCTTGACAAAATTAGGTGCTTTAAATAGTTTAGCATTCTCAAGTATTTTAGTGGTTTTACTATAAGGGTCAATTAACATAGGGGGTAAGTTTAAAACCCAGAGTAAGAACGTTATTCATAATTATGCTTCGTTTGGATGAGAAAAAATAATCCATTTATTGGCATGTTTTTCTGTTTTTGTTTTAAATTTGGTTTTGATTTTAATAAACAATAAATATTGTTACCTTCATCTGTGAATGTGCTAATCCCATGAGGGTTAAATGAAGATAAGTCAAATTTACTTCCAGTGATCCCCAGTTCCAACACTGTTGGATCTTCTTCATTCAGGTCCATCAGAAGTATTTTTCCAGGATTGTTGGGGTCGAAACTCTTTATTCCAGGATATTTTAATCCCTTATAAACCATGGAGGAGAAAAATCAAGCACAATACCAGTACTTTAAATGCTAATAGAGACGCTGCATGGGCCATGGGTTTGTGTTGACTGCTCCAAACCACAGGGCTAGCCAGATGGCCACATAGGAAGCCTCTTAAGTTAGTTTGCGTGATGGGTCCCCAGGAGAAGTCTTCTGGAAGCCACATGCTCCACTAAGCCACCCCACACAAACCCTTTCATCCCCTGCAGCAAAATCATATGTGCACCACACTACAGCTTCCAGCCCATGAGAAAGATCAAAAATGGAAGAGCAGACCCAAGAGGCAATTAATAATAGTCTTCAATGACAGAAGCAAGGAATACACATACAATATTGGTTATAGCTTTTACACTGTTCCCTGGTAGGTCCTTGGAAGCATCTCAAAGACAGAGGTTTAGTGGGTCAGAGGAACTACTTTCTTAGCTTTCAATCAAAACAACAAAGCTGTTGTTTTATATATTGGGTTCCCATATAAGATTTTGCTTAAAATATGCCTTATGTTGCTCAAGAAATGTTTGCAAGACATTGCTTTGCAGGATGACTAATCTACTATCTTTGTAAGAGAAAACTGGACTAAATAAATTACAAGAGGTAGCAAAGGCTTTTAAATGACTGGATGATTGTCTATTGTTTCCTATCCACTCTGTTATGATATGATCCCCAGGCCAGATGGTAGACTTCTTTTGTTTTGCACTGTATCAGCTACCATAGCGATCTATATGCAGGAGAGTTTCAACAAATATTGTGGATTCTCTCTTCAAAGCTTGGGAATTGGGACCTATCAATAATGTTAAATTAGAGGGCTTATTCTGAAATATGTTTAAAAATGTGAAAGTTGAAATGACATGTGAAGTAGTATACATTAAATGTATATTTAATTTAGCAAATATTTGAATGTGGCAATTTTAAATACTTCAGGGAATGACAATTGAGGGGAAAACATTCTTGAATACACTGAACTCATAAACAAATTGCTGCTATAGAAGCTAAGGTAATACAGTTCAATGTAGACCGAAGAACACCAGTATGCATAGAACACGCATGATCATAATTATAGCAGAGGTGTAAATGCATACACAATTTGTCTTTTAAACCATGGCTGTTCATTTTATTTGAAAGTGGGCACTGGTATACAGAAAGCCTAAGTGAAAGACTTAAACTGCCAGTCCTAGAAAACGTTCTAGAACACAGAAAAGTGAAAGAAAACACTCACAGAGCTAATGAAAGCCAGTCCATTAGGCAGTATCTCCAAGTCTTCAGAGCCAGTTTCTGCCAGAAAAGAGAATAGAAAGTACAGGTTGTTTCATATTACTGCAGGAAGTGGATCCATTTCTTAACACCTCACTTGAAACTGGGGCTATATGTTACTCTTCTTTAACAGGTTCAGAATAATTCATTCTTTCATTTATTCAAATTGATGAATGTGATTATATGGAAATTAAAAATATATTAATATCATTAACAAGTTTAATTAAAATTTATACTTAGTATATTTGTTTTAAATTGATGGACTAGAGCTTTTTCCTCAAAGACTGAAACCTCTTGAAGTTCATGGAAATTCACAAAATATACAAAAGCCATGATTATTTGAAAAGAACTTGCTGTTTTCTAAAGATACAGGGTAAACTATAAATATGTGTTGATACTTAATAGTTCCAAAACAATTAAACCCTTGGAAAGCGATATTGAAAATATAAGCAAATTCCAAATAGTTGAGTTAAAATGGAGAAACATTTTAGGTGATCCAGAATATGAATTTTTACCACTAATTACAAACATCAGTTAAATATTACTGTCTTCAAGTTAGTTATACTTTAAGTACATGTAAATTTTTAACATTTCAATTTATCTAGAGAAAAATGAACTATTTGATAGGTACTTATACACTTAGTGAAAAGTATGCTTTTCAAAAACCCAGTGATATTTGATATCAATATCATATTTTTCTAGAAAACAATTGCACTGTAAGATATCTAGTGAAATTTAATGATACTAAGTCATCTGGTCTAGCCTCCTGAGCCTTAATCAACTGAGATGAATAATTCTAAAAGAAGAACAACAACAACAAAAAAATGCCCAAAACACACAAAAGCATGATCTCAAAAAAATTGTCCTCAAATAACAAAGCTTGTTGGTTGGAACCAGCTGGAGAGTTGAGCCTAGGGACTCTCCTTGTTGGTTGCCTCACAGCTGCTATTCCCCTACCCTTTTATCTTTGCTGACAGGGCCTGCCTCCCACATTGGAGGTTCGATAATTACTTTCCCAGCATCCTTTGCAGCTAGGGCACCAGCCTGTCCTCCAGCTCTGACAAATAAGATCTAAGGAGAAATCTGCTGGGAGCTTCTGGAAAAAATTTTCCTCTCCAATATCAAAAGACATACACATAAGGAGAAGCCTTGTGGTAATTGCAAAGTCCTGTCAGAGCTTTTCTTAAAAAAAAGTTATCTTTATTCACTGCTTTATCTGGCTCTCCTGCCCCTCTTCTGCTGTCTCCTCAGGTTAGATTACCATGGAATCAAACTTTATTCTTTTTTTTTTTTTTTTTTTTTTTTTTTGCGCTCTATTGATCAAACAAAAACAAACAACCAAAACTGCCAACACCTTGGTAATATGTTAGTAAAGTCAAAAGTCAAACAACGTGGTATTTATCATTAACTACCACTGACTCTCCTGATTCCAAATTTTTTTTTTTGACAAAATTAAACAGGCACATTAATCACACAAAAAGCAAAAAAATACCAGAAGTTTAAATGAGACCCTTCTTCCTCTCACATACATACCGATTCCTTTAACTAAATTACAGTTAGGAAGTTCTATGGGTTGTACCTCTCGGAGAGCATTAAGTCGTGTTCTGTGGGGGAGAAAGAAATAAAACACACATAAAACTATTCAGAAATTATAATTAAGTTGCAAAGTTAGGCAACCCACAAAGTTCTCCTTCACTGTACTTTGCCTGAGTTTCAACTCCAGAGTTTTTCCTGCAATTTTTTCCAGGCAAAGCCAGGGCAAGACAAGTGGGGAACTTTGGGTACAATATTTAGTGTTCATTTAGCAGAGGTGGATAGGTACACACAAGAGATACATAGTACCCTCTCCAGGGCTCTGTGTACTTAGGCAGGCACAGGAGCAATTTCATCAATGTGTAAGGTCTCCTAGGTGGAAAGTCTGGGTAAATGGCAACATGGTTCCAGTTTATTCCATTGATGTTTTAGAGTTGCTGACAGATGGGCAGCCTCCTACACATCTGCTCATTCTGACTCCACAGACTGGACTGGGCATCTGCTTTGTGATGTAGTGCTTGAAAAATACAGGTATGTTGAAAGGATTTGTAACTTCAGAAAATCATACACAAGGCCTGCATGTAAAAAGGCATTTCACACACACACAGGTGCACTCACACATGCACACACACATATATAGGAGCAACTTATTAGATATGAGTGCATAAACACCATGGAGAAGGTCTGAGTACAGGACAATGGAAAAATGAACAGATGTGAGAGGGAAGTACCAGCCAAATGCCTGAGCAGAGCGAAGCTACTGATGCGGCATTTGAAAGAAACAGATGACATTAGCACAACCAAGAGACTTAAACAATAAACTTTTTTTTTTTTTTTTTGAGAACTAGTGATACAGTATTGTCAAGGCAGGTAGTGACAATTATCCAAATATCCCTAGAAATCTTATCTGGCTTCAGATAGGCTAAGAAATTTACTTGTCCTCCTGATGACTTGAACTCACAGGAGGAGGATGGGCTACAGGGGGAACAGACACGCTATAGATAAAATTCTTCCTGACGTGGTACAAAATGATAGGAATTTGGGGGCGATTGATCTTTCATTTATTCATTCAGAAAAAAAAATGAGTATATTCCTACCACCAGGTCACTGGCTATCATTTTCACTCTCTAAGAAAATCTGACCTAAGAGGCAAGGAGTGCCTCTTAGTAATCTGCTTTGTAAAAGTGCCACAGTTTGTCCCAATGCACAACCAGAGTAAAGAACCACCAGTCTAGGTACTAGAAATACAGAGATGAACGACTAGATGATGAAGGCTTGGACTGTGAGGAGATTGTGGTTTCCTAGTTGATAGATATGAACTTAGAAAGCAGATGTCAACAGAAGGTTGGAATCTGTCCCATAACCTAAGAAATGGAAAGGTATTTCAAAAATTGAAATCTGACATTATAATTGCAAAAATTCACAATAAGGAAATAAAAGAGGAAGTGATAGAGCAGTGGCTTACAAACTTTTCAGACGGAGACTCACATTAGGAAAAGTATTTTATATGGTGCGAACACCCAGCACATACACACACACACACACACACACACATACACATACGAATCAAGCTTCACAAACAATACTTGCCCTAATCTGTGTGATACATTCATAACTTTTCTGTTCAATTCTGTTTTATTTTAAAATGTTAGTAATTATTTACTAAATTGACTTTGTTACCCATCATTTGAAAAAACTCTGGTCTAGGGAAAGTGTAGTGAATATTTGTAGCATGCCCTCAAGGAACCGAAGGGCAGGTAGAAGATGTTAAGGGTGATGGTCATAACCAAGGACAACACAAAGACTAGCATGGAAGGAGAGATTCAAGGACATAAAATCACCGAATGGGCCAAGACTTGTGAAAAACACCAAGGATAGTCAAATTCACTTTTCTTAGACTCAAAACCACATGGGAAGAATGCTCACACTGCCTGACTCACAAGAGTCACTAAACATATGGGTTCACAAAAGATAGAGAAAGGCAGAACTGCTCAGCTCCTATTCTAATTCAGGCTTCTCTCTCATAGAAGATGATCTCTAGCCTGGAAAAGGTAGAATAATCATAGTTAAAGGGAGCCCAGGGTGGGCAAGGAGGCATTAAGTCAGCACCTGTTGATTTGGGTTCCAATTTGTGGCCCAAAAATATCTCTACAGGATAATCACTGCTACTACAGTTCAGGTACCATATATGCCCTTGTTTAATCCTCAAACATCTCCGTGAGGTGTTATTTTCCCTAAGTCATAGATGACCACGATTAAGTGGCTTTCTAAGGCCATAGAGTTATGAAGTGGCTGAGCAGGGATTGGAATTCAAGTGTGAATGCAAAGCTCACATTTAGCTCACTAACCAGGCAAAATCTACAGAGAACACTGCTTAAAAGCTGGATGAGGCACCTGAAAACTGACTCACCTGTGTTATTATCATCCAACTCATATTTTTTCTACCTCATTTTCAATTTATTAGGAAATATCTTGTCAAAGGCTTAAGTCCAAATGTTCTGGGCCTAAGAGATAAGGGTCAATGTCTGAGCTATGTCCCTGATTCACTAGACTCTGAACTCTGTGCAGAAACCATACAGCCTTTGCTGTGAACTTGTCTGAGTCTGCTTTGTGCTGCTCTAAAGGAACACCTGAGGCTGAGCAACTGATAAAGAAAAAAGGGTTATTTGGCTTATGATTCTGGATGGTTAGAAAGTTCAAGATTGGGTATCTGCATCTGGTGAGGGGCTCTGGCTGCTTCCACTCATGGCAGAAGGTGAAGAGGAGCCAGTACTCACAGAGATCACGGGATGAGAGAGGATATAAGAGAGGGGAGAGGTACCAGGCTCTTTTGAATCAATCACCTCTCTCAAAATGAATAGAGTGAGAACTCACTCACTCGCAAGGAAGGCATTTATCTATTCATGAGGGATCCATCTTCATGACCCAAACACCTCCCACTGGGCCCCACTTCCAACCTTAGAGATCAAATATGAGGTTTGGAGAGGACAAACATCCAAACCAAAGCACAAGTGTTCAGTGAAAACACATGCTGGCTGTTCACAGAAGAAAGCAGAGATCTTTGCCTAGGCATTAAGAAATCCATATCCATTCTCAAACTGTTCCTGGGGCCAAATTCACTCTCATCAGTCTATTTTCTGCTCCTACTTGTGCCTCATTAATTCAAATTCCTTTTCATGGCCTACTATGTGCCAAGCCCCAATAAGGGCTCTCACACATACTTCCTCATTTAATCTTTTTAGCCACCTTTGAGAAAAAGATGAGTGTTTACCCTGTTTTGTAGGTAAGGAAATGGAGGCACTGAGAGACTCAGTACTTTGCACGTGGTTGCTTATTTAAGAGGGTGGAGTTGGGATTTTAAATTTGGTGTCATGATACTAAGGACTCTTCCCTGTATGTCTTTCATACCTCTTTATTTGCTCACAGTTTTCCCTTCACCTAGAATGCTCTTTAGCCCCTTACCCACTGGGAAGACCCCTACTCATGATGCTTTGTAGCTTCTCCAGTCTTCTGCATTGGGTAATAACTCCTTAGTTCACCCTCAGGAACCTTCACATATACGTCTGTCAACTTTCTTACCATAGTTGTCAGTTTCACAGTTGTCAGTTTTTGTTCTTTTGCTCCAGTAGACTTTAAAATTGGTGAGTGAATACTGCATCCTATTAATTCCTATAACCTCCAGAAGAAACACAATGTTTGCAAAGAGAAGGTACTCTGCAAATGTCCACTGAAGTGTTTTGTGGAGATACAAGGCAAGTACTTCGGACTGAGAAGATGGCGTTGGTTGTGCTCATAGGGGAGGCTGGAGGGTTGGAGGATTATTTGTCCTTATCTCAGAGTTTCAATGAGGTATAATTATAATACATATTCAAGTATCACTCATTAGATTTCATAGGTGGATTTTTGAGATCACATATGACAGCTATAAAAGCTAACATTTACAGGACACCTGCTATATGCCTGATTTGTATACATATATATATATTATATGCTTTTATATAAATATAGTATATATGTGTGTGTATATATACACACACATACATCTATGCTGTAATATGTATCATTATCCCCTAGTTTTCAGGTGGAGAAACAGGCTGGAACTTTTGTGGAATAAAGTAGTAAAATAACTTGAAAGCTGCAGAAATTAGATCTAACCCAGTTCATCAGTAATCCACCACTACTCTCTTCCCACAACTGTGTATTGCCTACAGTAAGCATGGAATGGCAGAAATGCATTGAGAGGCCTAACGTTAGCTTTGTGGTTTCCTTCTGAGAAGGGAAACTCAGTGGACTCACGTATTGCAATTGGCAATGTAAGGACAAGGAAGCTGCCATACAGATGCAGCGCTGCAACATTCCATAGCCCAAGTTGGGGTGGGGGAGGGGAGCTGTTTCTACCATCATCCAAGGCATTCCCCGGACTTGGGCGGCACATACAGCGACTACAAAGGTGGGAGACTCATGGTCTAGCGGAACTCTCTCAGTTCCTTTCTCTGTGCTGCTCCCACCTGGGAAACTCAGAAATCTCTTGAGGCATCCCTTGTGTGCTTTCATAAGTTCCCTCCAGCCTAGACATATATAGCTTCCTGTGAGCCCCACACACATACACTCCAAGTCTGAAGAAAAAGGGATGCATCCACCCTGGGGATTTGGCTTGCTCCTGATGCAGGCTTCAGGATATCATCTCTTGCCTTCTCTCCCTGGGGCAGATTCATGGTCTCTAATTCCCCAGGGATTTTGTTCAATGACTCCGGTTCTGATTCAATAGTGTGGGGTAGGGCTTGAGATTCTGCATGTGCAGGGAGCCCCCAGGTGATGCTCAGGCATCTGGTCCCCAGACCCAGTTGAGTAGCTAGGTTTTAGGGGTTTCCAGCAGTGGGTACAATTTCCCTTCCTTCCTCTGTCTGGGCCACTCCAGGAGGCTCAGCAACCCATCCTTTATCTATATATTTTTATCTATACCTATAATCTCCTATAATAAACCTATAATAAAAACTCACAAACTGTAATTTTTACATGATTTAAAAGCCAAGATTACCAACTACTTCTTACTTTTTTTTCTAGTACTCTGTAACTTAAAAAAATTAGAAAAACCTCCACAATAATTAGTAAAAACCCATTCTGAATATAAGCTTCTAATTAGTCCATAAGCACATATAATTTTTTTATATTTTAATGTTGATTGGGTTTTACTTTAGAGTAAATAAGGCATTGTTGACTAAGCTTTAGAGACTAGGATGATCTCTAGACTATGAACGCCTGTTAAAAGTTATGAAACTTTTGATACATTCTTAAAATATCCCCACTCTCCTTGTGTAACACTTAACCGTTTATTAAATACTTTAAAGGGAGGCAGGGAACTAACATTTATTGAATAGCTACTCTGTCAAAGGCAGGTGTGTATTACCATTTCCAGTTTACTGAAGCAGCGAAGGTTAGAGATGTAAAGTGATTTGCCCAAAATCCCATACTCACAGAGCAGAGCTAAACCCCAGGACATCAGATGCTGGCTCCAGGGTTCCCTCTTCCCGGCCCGCCCCCACTGAAGCCAGTCATCACGGCACAGGTTAGCGCCCACCTGCTTGGGTCTACACGCAGTTCTGCTGTGGCCCTCAGTAGCCTCAATTTGAGAATCTCAAGCCTGGAAGGTTTGCCACGGCCAGGCAGTCAAGGCACAGAAGGGACGGGGACTCCTTTCTCTAATTCACAAAATATCAGGAGAACCCCCAGCCTGGTTAGTTAGTTTCCTTCCGGGTTGGGAAGTGAATCTGTAGCCAGGGCACACAAATCTTCATGAAAAATTAATTCGTGTATGCTGACAACCTGGCCACTCACAGCCCTGGCAATTGCCTCCTTATCCCATGTCTCAGGCCATGAGCAAGAGTTTGTTTTCAAGGGGCACATGACAGTTGGATAAACATTTAGGAAACCCCTGCAGAGTGTACATCTGGCACCTGCCTGTAAATGTTAACAGCCTGAACCCTACTTTCTGGGGGTTCATGGAACTGGCAGGGGGTGAGGAGGACGAAGGCTGCAGCCCTCACCACAACCCAACTTACTGGTAAGAAAACCGGTGGTTCTTGAAGAGTGCCAGTCCCATCCCCAAGAGGGTGAGCGCAATCAGCTTCACCATGGTCAGGGACACACAGACGGATCGACGGGTGTAGACACCGACGGGCTAGAAGGCTATGCCTGCCTGCAGCCGCAGCCTAGCTGGGGCAGCGCCGATTGGCCCGCCCCGCCCCTCCCCGCAAGGTCCGCAGCTCGCGGGGCGGACCAGGTACACAGAAAGCCCCACCGCCGGAGCGGAGCGCTTTCAGCCAAGCGCCTTTTTGCTCCTTGCCACTGCAAAGAGAGAAGACCGAGAATAGGTGCCTAGTCCGGTCGGGGAGGGGAGATCAAACAAGCTGAAGTAAACAGAGGTGGGAAAGGACAGTCAAGCTTTGGTGAGCACTCACTTTGTGCCAACCAGGTCCTTGCGGCTCAGAGGGATTCAGGAGCTTGATCATGGTGACAGCCAAAAAGGTGCGGAAGGGAGGGCTGTAGTAGGAACCCCTAAGATCTAACTGTTCTCACCAGGCTCTGTGTCACCTTCCAACATCTGGATTTTAAGCATCTTTCTCTCAACACCACTCTGACTTTACAGTTCACTCAAGTACATCCCCCACATAGCTCATTCATTTCCTCACGCAGCTGACATTTATTGAGTACCTGCTATGTGCCAGGCGTTGTTCTAGATGCTACATAACAGGACAAAAAGTCTTCCCCAAGCTTACGTTCATTCCAATGGGGGGAGTCAATTGAGAAATCAGCAAAACATATCACTATGGCATATATAATGCTCTAGCATGTGTGTATTATGGATATGCACATATGTTATGGAGAAAACACATAAGGCAAGAAAGGGGATAAGGAATACCCTCCACTTAAGAACAGGCAGTCAGGGAAGGCCTCACTGATAAGGGGGCACTTGAGTAAAGACCCAAAGGAGGTGCCTCTGTACAACCATGTCTCTCTTCTCTGCTGTCTGCTGTTACTATGAATGATTTGCTACATGTCTCTTTCCTTCTCAAGGTTTTTGGTCCCAGTTACACCTTCTCTCTTCTGCAATAACTATCCTTTCATCTTTTCTGGAATATTGCCAGCCACTACCAACATGCTTTACTTATAGCCTTTAGTTTTCTGGGGGGAAAGCTTCTTTAGCCTCACATTGTAACTACTGCCCTCTTTCTCTGCTCTTTCTGAACACTTGCTCTTTAGCCTTGAGCTTCTATGTAAAAAACCTGACCACTCCACTGGAGCATCCACATGAAAGGCCATGAACATATGGAGAGAGAAAGTGGTCAGCTGAAACTAACCTTCTAACCATCGGCACCAAGGAAGCAGAAATGAATGAAATGGGCTGTTTAGACAAGCCCAGCCACCACAGCCTGGCCACCAACTGAATACCATTGGCTAAGGCATCCTGGTTAACACCAGGTGGAGCAGAAGAATCTGCCTAAGAGAGTAGAACCAATGAATCCAAAAGAGAAGAGTATTCAAAAAGAGGGGGAGTGATGATCTGTGTCCAATGTGGCTATGAGTTGAGTATGCTTATGGCAGAGAAGCAACTACTCAATTTGATAACATGGATACAATGGATGGTTTAATAAGAACAAATTCTACATGAGTCCAAAGAACACAAGCCATATTAGAATGGGTTAAGGCGAGAATGGAAGATTGGAGATATTTCCCAAGGTTAGCTGCTAAACCAAACAATCATTTTCTTATGCTCATAAACAGTGCAGAAGGAATTTGGGCAGGGCCCAGCAGGCTACCTGGTTGACATGCCCACTGGGGTGTCTAACAGTCTTTTCAAAATGCGTCCAAGGGAAAACTCTTAATCCCCCCTGCCCGAACTCACACTTCAGTAAATGGCACCACTACCATTCAGTTGCTCAAGTCCAAAATCTACATATCTTCTTTCATCCATCTCTTTTCCTCACACCTTCTTGCACCAAACAGATCAGACAGTCCTCTATTCTATATTAGTTATCATACGCTGCATAGCAAATTATACCAAAGCCTCACCATTAAAAACAACAAACATTTATTATCTCATCATTTCTGTGGGTCAGGAATTCAGGCATGGCACAGGTAGATACCTCTGGCTCAAGTCTCTCATAAGTTAGAAGCTGAGTTGTCAGTGTGAATTGCCATCTTATCCAAAGGCTCAACCGGAGTGGGTGGAAGAGGTGAGATCAGCCTCCAAGATTACTCACACAGTTCTTGGGAGACTTCAGTCCCTTGATACATGGGCCTCTCTACAGAACTACAACAGAACAAGGTAGCTGACTTTCACTAGAATGAGCAATCTGAAAGAGTGAGACAGCATGCCTCCAAAATGGATGCCGCAATCTTTTATTAACCAAACTTCTGAAATGACATCCCCTAACTTCTGTCATATTCTGTTTGTTAGATGCAAACTACTAACTCCAGTTTACATTCAAGGGGAGAAGAATTAAACTTCGCCTCTTGAGGCTCCTCTCCATATGCCTTGAGGCATATTGATATGGTTTGGATGTTTGTCCCCTGCAAATCTCATGCTGAAATGTGATCCCCAATGGTGGAGGTCGGGCCTGGTGGGAGGGGTTGGATCATGGGGGTGGATGCCTCAGAATTGTCTTGGTGCCATCCTCATGGTAATGAGTGAGTTCTCTTGCTCTGAGTTCACGTGAGATCTGGTTGTTTAAAAGACTGTAGCACCTCCCCTAACCCCCACTCCCTCTCTTGCCATGTGACATGCTGGTGATGCCCATCACCTTCCTCCATGATTGTAAGCTTCCTGAGGCCCTCACCAGAACCTGAGCAGATGTTGACACCAAGCTTCCTGTATAACCTACAGAACCATGAACCAATTAAAACTTTTTTTTAATAAATTACCCAGCCTCAGGTGTTTATAGCAATGCAAAAATGGCCTAGCCCACACATCAAAGAATATATGGATCTCTCTTTGAAACTACCACAACTTTCAAATAATCTTGAATCAACCCACTTTTCCCCATTTCCACTGCCATTACTCTGGTTCAGGCTGCTATCATCTCCAGGCTAGAACAGATTCTCCATTGTTCTCTCCCTAATCACCCTCCCCACAAATCCATTCTTCTTACCAAGGCCCGTGTAATCCTTTAAAAATGTAAATCAGATTATATTATTTCCCTGATTAAAATCCTCCCTCTTGTGGCTTCTCATTTTACTTCCTTATTGTGGCCTAAAAGGTCCCACAAGATCTGGGCTGTGCTTATCATCTGACCTAATTTATTATAATTCACACAGCATCACATTGCAGCAACATCAGCTTTTGTACCATTCTGTACACACACCAAGTTTATTGCACTACACCATCATTGTCTTTGCTATTCTTTGGCTATAACCCTCTTCCCATCCCCCTGACTTAACTTCCCAACTGCCCCTTGCATTTCTCTTTCTTTTCATTCAGGTCATAACTTAAATGTCACTTCTTCTGAGAGGCTTTTCCCAATATTACCATCTAGAGTAGCCTTCCTCCACACCTTCTTCTCCTGAACTCTCTCTCTGTGCTGATATCAAAGTGCTGATATCAAATGGTTAGCACCAGTACATAATTACTGGTTATTAGAATAATGACATATTTCTACAGTGGTTGGTAAATAACCACTTCCTCAGACTCTCCGAGAGGTCCTCCATAGTACTGACCATTCTCTCTTCCCTGGGATCCTCCCTCATTTTACCATGATCCAGCAACCAAGGTATTATTTCCTGGCACAGTAGGGTCTCTAGGATTCTGCTTCCAAATAGTGTTTTGTTCAGCTGGGACTGAACTGACTGTTTGAGGCTGTGCCATACCTATTGTTAAGGACTCTATCACCCCTGTCTTCACAGCACTCCATAGGAAATCATCTTCCTACTTAATGCCACTTGCCTTCCCCTACTAGCATGTAAACTTATAGAGGTCACAGACCTTAACTTACTAACTACCTTCTCTCTAACTCCTAGAACAGTTTCTGGCACAGAGTAAATGCTCAAATATTTGTAGAGGGAAGGAAAGTATAAGTGAATGGCAAGGGGTTGGGTATAAAGGAGGCAGGAGGAGCAGGGAGTAAAAGATGGTTTGGAAGTAGACTAGAGATACCACTCTCTCCTTTTCTGACCCAGTTTTCCTATGGGCCTTAAAGAACCCAAGTGGTCTTTCTTGCACAAAAATCCATAGTATTTGTTTGAAGTCACTGACTATTTGTTCTCTTTGTTCTCTTTTCACAAACAGTCTTGTCCTCCTTCCTTCCCCTAACCTACTTATCTCTTTCAAATCCAAGAGCAAAGGTTTCCCAAGTCAATGCACACTTTGAAATGGTCTGCTGTCTCTGGAGCTCTTGCTCTGGGCTTTTGTTTTCATTTGCTCTTTTGCCTGAAACACTGTCTTTCCATAAGCTTTTTATTCCCCATTTTAAAACACAAGCATCTTTATTGAGATATAATTTATATACAATAAACTGCACACATTTATAATATATAAATACAATTATATATTTTATAATTCAATATATAAGTCAATATATATAAATTAACAAGTTTTGACATATATACTCACCCATGAAGCCATCACAGGCATCAAGGTAATAAATATATCCTTTGCCTCCAAATTTCTTCATGCCTATTTGCAATCCCTCTCATGCCTCTCATACCTATGTCCACCCCACTTCCCTACAGATGTATTAGTTATCTACCATCGTGTAAGAAACAAGCCTGAAATGTATCAGCTTATAACAACAAACACTTATCATCTCTCACTTTCTGTGAGCCAGGAGTATGACTACAACTTACCTGGTGCCTCTGTCTCAGGGTCTTTCCCAAGGTCATAGCCCAGGCATTAGCTAGGGTTGTGATCTCATTTTAACAAGCAAGATGGAAGTCACCATCTCTCTGTAACCTAATTTTCAAAGTGACATATCATTTTTGCCATGTTCTATTCATTCTGTTCTCTCAAGGTGAAGGAATTACACAAGGGTGTGAATACTAGTCTCCATTCTTAACATGATCAAATCCTACCTGCTCCTTCAGTGTTTGTAATTTATTTCTACTAGTTTTTCCTGATGTCTAAATCTTGAATACCTTTCTTGTATGTCTCATTGCACCATGCTGCTTCTTTATTATTCCTGCCACTCTGTATTGTTAATACTTTATTACTGTACTGTTTTTCTAACTAGACCAGAAGTCCATATAACAATGCCTTGCTTGTTGTTATAGCTCTAACGCCTGGTACAGCACCTAACAAAATCTAGGTGCTCAATAAATATTGTTGAATACATGCATGAATGAATGAATGAATCAATGAATGAATGTTTAAAACTTATTACAGAAGCCTCTGGGATAGTTTAATGTTCCACATTTTACTCTAATGCCATCAATGTTAAATACTATCTTACTATTATTCTTTTGTTTTATGTACAACTAAAAAAGAAAAACTATAATTAATCTACAACACAATTCTAAGAAACTATTAATTATACAACAATTTCCTATTTCACATGTCTTAAAACGTACAAACAAGAGTATGAGTCCATGGAATGTGAAGATTTTAAATGTTATGAGAAATTATGAAGGTGTCTTAAAATTAGACTTTTTTATCACCAGAAATGTATAATCAAACATTTAAAAAGCAAACTTATAAAAAACTCAGATCTCATCTTGACTATTAGAATCCCTTTCCTTTCCTCCCTTGGTCCTCATGTGCCTTATTTATTTGCACATGTTCAAATACTTCTTCCTAAATATATTTGGTAACAATCACATCAACCCATTCTTTTATTTTCCCACAAAAAGCCCAATTCATGGAGTAGTCAGTAAAAACTGTCAATGAATTGGTAGAAAGCTAGAGCCAAATTTGCCAAGCTTAATTTTGTACAAGTGCAAAAGGATTGATTGGGTGACTACACCACTTGGTGGTGTTCCTCTGCAGAGGATGCTGAGCCCTTTTGGCAGTTGTTGCAATGTTCTCAAGTTTCTGAAAGTGTGAAATTCCAATGTTCTAAGAATGCCAATAATACCATTCTGCATAAGGCAACTATAAGTAAGCTGGAAGAAAAACAACTCCAAAACCCTGGGCTTTAAATGCTAACTAAATTCATGGTCACTTCCTGAAAATTCTATAGTAGCAGAAATAACATCTGTAAAATGGAGATAATTCCTTTGAGTTTGCTGTATTAAATTTTTAAAAACCTGTCAAACCACCATGCAGATATAAAGCAATGGCAGTGCAAAGTATAATGTACTGTCCAAGTCTAGAAGTTAGTTTACAAAACACCCTGGACAAGGAGATAGGATCAATATTATTATCCCCATTCATACATTTGCCATCCAGTTAGGAAGTGTAGGAGCCCTAAGTTTGTATGTCTAGATACGGGCAATCCAAAACCGATGTGCACCTAAAACAGAACCTGAAAGTATAGAAAGGGAAAGCTAACAGAACTATATCACTTCACTCCAATTGTCTAAGCACACATCTCAAAAAGCCTAAAAACCCAAAGAAAGGAGAAGGATGAAAATGAAGATAAAAGCAGCAATCAATGAAATAAAAAACAAACTTGGAGACTACCCATTGTATGAAGTGTTATTCAGTCATAAAAAAGAATAAAGTCCTAAAACAAGCCACAACATAGGTACACCCTGAAATCATTATGTTAAGTGAAAGAAGCCAGGCACAAAAGGCTGCATGATATAGGATTCCATTTATATGAAATAGACAGAATAGGTAAATCCATAAAGACAGAAAGCAGATTAGTAGTTGTCAGGAACTGCAGGGGAGAGGAGGATGGGAAATGACTACTTAATGCATATGGGTTTCCTTCTGAGATGATGAAAAATATTCTGGCACAAGATCATGGTGATGGTTGCACAATATTGTGACTGTACTTAATGCCATTGAATTGTATGTCATTGAATGGTTAAATGATGAATTTTATACTATGTGAAATTTACTACAATAAAAAACTTAAGACAAAAACATTCAAAAGTTGATTATTGAAAAGACTAATGAAAGATATAAAACCCTGGTAAGACTGACAGAAAGAAAATGAGAAAGAAAACAAATTCTAAATGTGAGAAATAAAGAGGATATTACCACAGATCTTAAATATGTAACAAAAGGATATTATGAACTACTTCATTCCACTAAATTTGCAAATTTAAATGAAAAGAATGAATTCGTAAATTTATCAAAGCATACATAAGAAGAAACATTTAATCTCAATATTTCTATATTCTTTAAATAAATGTAATCTATACTTTAAAATCCCCCTTAAAGAAATCTTTAGTCCCAGGTAGCTTCATAAGTGAATTATTCCAAACCCTTAAGGAAGAAAAAATGCTCAATTTTACACTAACTTTTAGAGAATAAAAAAAGAATAAATAACTCTCAACTCTTTTACCTGGTGAATATAATCATGATACTAAAACCTGACAATTAATTACAAAAAAGGGAAATTAAAATTACAGGCCAATCTTTATTATGAACATAGACATTAGTATCTGAAAATATTAGTCACTTAAGTCCACAATTATAAAAATACAATAATATCATAATCAAGTAAGGTTTACACACCATATGGGAGTTTGGCTTAAAGTTTTAAATCAACATATAATTAACAGAATAAAGGGGAAAAATGATTATCTCAATAGATGCAGAAAAAGTATTTTAAAAATCCAACACTCATTTACAATTAAAGACATTTTTAGTAAACTAGAAAGAAAATGCAAATTTCTTAATCAGGTGAAGAATATTTGCCAAAGAGAAAAAGTTACAGCAATTTTCACACTTGATGAGAATTTGAAAGTTTACCCTGGTGATTGAGAAAGGAACAAAGATATTCGTGATTATCACTTATGCCCAATATTAAACTAAAGGAAAGAAAAAGAAAGAAGAGATGTCAAGGCTGGAAAAGAAGATCTAGAACACTCATTATTTGCAGACAACGTGATTGGTATGTAGATAAGACAAAAGACTCTATCGATAAACTATTAAAATAAAAACATAAATTTACCAAGGTAGCTAGCTATAGAGTCAGTATACAGAATCATTTGTTCTTGTGTAGTAATAAACAACTAGAAAATGAAATTTTAAGAAGATACTATCTACAAGAACATCAGAACTACTAAACTCTTAGGATGTAACAGAAGATGTTCAAAATCTCTACACAAAAATCTGCAATTTCACTAACAGAAACTAAACATTTAAAGAGACACATATACCAATTTCAGATCTTGGAAAGGTGGCAATTTAATGATGTACATTCTCCCCACATTGATCTATATGGAGCTCAATAAAATTCCAACACAAATCCCAGAAAGGTTTTGTACAAATTGGCAATCTGACTCTAAATTTAAGTGAAAGTGTGAAGAGTTAAGAATATCCATAAAAAATTTTGAGGAAGAACAAATTCGGGGGATTTTATTACCAAAAATCAAGGTTTATTATAAATCCACTATAATTAAAACACTGTGATTTTGTGCAAGGATTGACAAATAATCCAACAGAACAGAAAAGTCCAGATATAGGCTGGTCACGGTGGCTCATGGCTGTGATCCCAGCACTTTGGGAGGCCAAGGTGGGTGGATCACGAGGTCAGGAGTTTGAGAGAAGCCTGGCCAACATGGTGAAACCCATCTCTACTAAAAATACAAAAATTAGCCAGGTGTGGTGATGGGCACCTGTAATCACAGCTACTCAGGAGGCTGAGGCAGGAGAATCACTTGAAACCAGAAGGCAGAGGTTGCACTAAGCTGAGATTGTGCCACTGCACTCCAGCCAGGGCAACAAGAGCGAAACTCCATCTCAAAAAAAAAAAAAAAAAAAAAAAAAAAGTCCAGATGTAGACCAACACATATATGGTTATCTTATTTATGATAAAGTGCTTCTGCAATGAGTGGGGAAAAGATTTTCTTTTCAATAAAATGATGCTGTATAGATTGGATATACATATGGCCAAAATGAATCTTCATTCCTACTCACAGGACAACCAAAAATATATTCCAGGTGGATGAAGAATCTAAATGCGAAAAGTAATTATAAATATTTTATAAGATAACAAGAAATCATATTTCATAATTTTGGGGTAAAGATTTTTAAAGAGGATATTCAAAGCAACATTCATAAACAAAAATATTGATGTTAGATTTCATTAAAATTGCAGACTTTCTGTTCATCAACAGAAGTGATTAAGAAAAAGACTCCAAAAAAATAGAATATATTTTTAATACATGTGTGCACAAAGGACTGATACCTACAAATCAATAAGAAAAATAATGTCATCCTAATTTCTTAAATGAACAAAATGTTAAATATTCACTGCACAAATGAGGATTCCAATTGGCCAATAACCATAAGACAAAGTGTTCAACTCCATTAGTCACCTAAGAAATGCAAATAAAAATCACAATGAGATATTCTTACATAACAATCCAAATAGTTAAAAGTTAAAGAAGAAAAACTAATACTATTAAGTGTTGGCAAAGAAATGAAGCAACTAGAACTCTCCAACATTATTTGTGAAGGAGCATGCTGGTACAACCACTTTGGAAAATTACTTGACAGTACTTGCTAAAGCTGCACATATATGTGCTTTATTAATCAGTAATTCCAATTCTATATAGTCAAAAGAAATGTTTACATACATACATTAAAATACATTTTACAAGAACATTCATTGCAGTTTATTCATAATGTACAAAAATTTGGATAAACATTAAGTGTTCATCAATAGTAGAATGGATAAATTGTGAAATATTCATACAATGAAATACCATACATGGCAAATGAAAAAGAATGAACTACTGCAGCATGAAGCATGCTGCAATAGAGGCTCATAACAACAATGGTTTATTGTTTATGTTTAACATTTATTGCTTATGCTACTTGTCCACTGCAAGTTAGCTCTGGCTCTTCTTCTGATCATCACTAATCCAGGATCCAGTCTGGCAGAGCAAACTCTGTCTAAAACATTACCAGTCTGGGGACAAAGAGAAAAGAGACACAGCAAACTACAGTGGCTCTTAAAATTCCTACCTGAAAGTGATCTGTGTTACTTCTACCAGTATTTCACTGGCCAAACTAAGTCACATGACCATTCCTGAGTTTAATGACACAGAGATGTATACTCAGCCCACTGAGGGTGGCACAGTAAGAAGAGAACTGGAATATTTGGAAAACAGATGTCCAATATACCACAGAGGCTGAGACAGTGAGTATCTGGTTCCTGTTTTGGGCAACTTAGATACATGTCTGATGTTTGTCTGGTTCCCTAGAATGGGAGACAGAGGATTTCAGAAACACATGATTTATTGACTGTGCTTGATAGGAAAAGTCCTGGAAAGTAGTGAGTAAAGCAAGATAAAGACAGGGAAATAATCAAAATGTTTAAACCTAGTAATAGTAGGGCACATCTGACTTTATTATTCCCAAAATATCTATATAGATATTTACTTTCTCTCTCTCTCTCTGAATACCAGTGGGCTTTTCTAGAATTCATTAATGAACAATTTATTTTCCATTTGCATTTTATAGACAATCTTCAGATTCATGGCAGAAGCCAATTTTTTTTTTCTTTCTTTTTTTTTTTTTTTTTTTTTTTTTTTTTT
>NC_045441.1:76688265-76860302 GCF_002776525.5 Piliocolobus tephrosceles | reverse complement strand
CCAGAGAGCAACCAGAACATTGATGTGTGTTGGCCATTCCTTGATGCTTTTAGCAGAAGTCAGTAAAAGAAAAATTGTGTTTTCAAATGAGAACTAGTAGGACAGGCATAGTGGCTCATGCCTGTAATCCCAGCACTTTGGGAGGCCGAGGTGGGCAGGTCATCTGAGGCCAGGAGTTTGAGACCAGCCTGGCCAACATGGTGAAATCTCATCTCTACTAAAAATACAAAAATTAGCCGGGTATGATGGTGTGTGCTTGTAATCCCAGCTACTCGGGAGGCTGAGGCAGGAGAATTGCTTGAACCCAGGAGGCGGAGGCTGCAGTGAGCTGAGATCACACCACTGCACTTCAGCTAAGGTGACAGAGTGAGATTCTGTCTCCAAAAAAACAAAGAAGAAGAGAGAGACAGAACTAGCAGGTATAAAGGAAAAAGCTACAGAGAATGCCTAAAAACATGGTGCTATGAATGGTGTTACTTCTTCTTGACCATGTATTCTGATGACCTCAAAAGAGACAGCATTTAAATGAGAGAGGGAAATGGGTCCTGGTAACCAGGAAGTAAAGTTGGCTTTAATGCCATGCTCTGAAATGAAATCTGGGTGACATTGCTGGCACATGGAACCAAACAGATCCAGAAGCCTATTGAGTTTCTAAGGTATTGATATTTCAAAAGCAACCAGAAGCATGGTTTGAAAATGACCGCGGCCGGGCTTGGTGACCCAAGCCTGTAATCCCAGCACTTTGGGAGGCCGAGACGGGCGGATCACGAGGTCAGGAGATCGAGACCATCCTGGCGAACACGGTGAAACCCCGTCTCTACTAAAAAAATACAAAAAACTAGCCAGGCGAGGTGGCAGGCACCTGTAGTCCCAACTACTCGGGAGGCTGAGGCAGGAGAATGGCGTAAACCCGGGAGGCGGAGCTTGCAGTGAGCTGAGATCGTGCCACTGCACTCCAGCCTGGGCGACAGAGCGAGACTCTGTCTCAAAAAAAAAAAAAAAAAAAAAAAAAATGACTTCACACTCTCAGACCTATACCTGTAGGAAATGGACACTAAAATTAAAATTACATGGTCTTTTCAAGACCCACTTCAGAGGTAGCTTTAAAGCATAACAGACTAGGAAGAATTTCCAAAGGGCAAAATTTGAAATCATAAAGAACACGAGGAAGTACACCATGGTCAGGACAGGGAACCATCTCAGTTCCTCTCTGCTGGAATAATCTCATTGCTATGCAATGTGAAAAGAAATAACTTTTCACTGACTATCAAGTCTATTCCCTTCTTCCTTTCTTTTCCTAAGACTGCTTATTATAGTTATTCTGATCACACTCTAGATGGCAATCTAGATGTGTTGGTGGATAATAATTTTGTTTTCTAGGTTTCCACATGCAGCCCTAGTGAACCTAATGTGGAAGTCAGAACATCACCCGGAGATACTGTACTTTGAAGTGGGTGCAGAAATTGGATGGGGGTTGGGATTTTATCCCTTGGTGAGGGATGAGGGAGTCAATGTGTGAGAGAAGGGTGCAGATGGCTATTTGGTGGTCAAATGGCAGGCACAGATTGCTAATTGCTCACTAATATTTATTTTCTCTTTTTCCTTGAACATATATGTCTCTCTAGTCATTTGACATTACCCATTTCTTTTTTGCAGTAAGTTAGGTATGACCAGGTGGCTAGATTTTACCATTAGAAGGGAATTTGAAGTGCTGAGTACCATTGCCGGTCCTGGGCTTTAAGACATTGGGTACTTCTCCTTTACATTCTCTCTAGTGTTTCTTCTTCCAGTTTGACGGAACACAGACACAGTAGTGACCTAAATTCAACCATGCAGATAACCACAGTCACCTAGGAATGGTTAGAAACATGAAAGAGCCACTCCTTGCTCAAGATTCACTCTCTCTGCAGTCCCTCAATGCTCCGTCTCTGGAGGCATTATGAATTCCACCAACAGCTCCCTTGCCTTCGGGCTTCTAGTTCAGAGGGTGGAATAAGTTAATTAGGATATTTATTCCCTCCATGCCCTCCGTGCTGAGCTGTCACAGGTTGGCTTCATCCTTCTACCAATGGCCACAGCATCTACTGGGAGAGTCTCCACTTTGGCTACCCTCTTCTTGTGCCAGTATCTGCTTCCACTCCTTATTCCTTCAAACCTAGAGATGGAAAGAGCTCCTGGCCTTCCCCTCCCCGCACCTCTTCTATCCCATTGCTAGCACTGGAGTATTGTATTGTGTCTTGTTAATTTCCCTTAGTTTTCCCATCCTTATGTCAATAGTCCCCTTAAAGAACTTCCCTCAATAGCCCTTTTGAGTGTACCTTCTTTTTCCTGAAGGATCTGATGAGTGGGGTCTCTGAACGACCCCCTCAAGGGAAACTCCCCTACTAATAACTCTCACAAGAACTGTTAGATGAGAGAGAAATAAACATCCATGTTTTTAAGCCACTATATTTTTGTTCTATGTGTTATAGTAATTTCATCTTACCCTAATTAATAGAGTATGATATATTTTTTCTAAAAGTTTGTCCATTTCATTAAATTTTCAAATTTGTTCGCATAAAATGATTCATTGACTCCTCTTTCCCTCTCTAATGTTTATAGCATCTGTATGTTTTTTCATTTCTAAAATTGGATATTTGAGCCATTATTTTTCTTGATTGTCTCATCACATGGGTATTAGTTTTTATCAATCTTTTTAAAGAATGAACTTTTAACGTTTGTTGAATCACTCCATTATATGTTCATTTTCTATTTCATTAATTGTACTAGTTATCATAGCAAATTACTTTGGAACTTAGCAGCTAAAAATGATCAGAAATGTTTATCATAACACATTCTTTCTGGGAGCAAGGTGGAAATGGTGACCTTGGCAGTCACACATCATCATTTCTAGAGTATCCTATTGGTTACACAGGTCAGCCCTATTTGATGTTGGAGGGGGATATGCAAGGGCATGAATACTAGGAAGTGAGGATGTCGGGGTTCATGTTGGGGTTCTGGTATTGGGGTTAGAGTAGGTAGTTAGGCAGACATGTGCAGGGAAGGAGGGCCTCCCCCTCCCACTGCCCACCACCAGGAATGTCAGGTGACCATCGATCGGGTGATGGTCAGGTGGTTATCAAACTGTCTCACTAAAATAATAATTGGATGCAGCTGGCACCAGATAAAGCCAGTCTCCCAATAGATAGAAACTACCTGAAGCTGGTGATCAGCAGCTTCCTGATAAGATCTCAGGATCTTGGCTTCGGTGAGTGGATCCAAGCATGCGCACTAAGAGGTAAAATGGCAGAGTTTAACTGCTATATAACTGCCACTAGGAACACTCGATTGGTAAGGGAAAAACACCTCAATGAGCATATGAACAACTTCAGTAAACACACTGCACATGCGGCCCCTCCCAAGTGCTGGCAGGCCACTGTGCATGTGGACAGCCTACCCCAAGGGAAGAATCAGGGGAGAAGAAATGCAAACCCCAGAATCACACCAATGTACAAAACCCCCAAGTCAAAAGTCAGATGAGACACTTGGATCTCTTAAGTCACCCACTTGATCCTCTTCCAAGTGTACCTTACTTCCTTTCATTCCTGCTCTAAAACTTAAACTCTCACTCCTGCTTAAAAACTTAGGCCTCGTCTCTCATTCTGCCTTATACACGTAAGATGAATTCTTTCCTTTGAGGAGGCAAGAATTGAGCTGTTGTAGAGCTGTACAGATTCACCAGTGCAAAAATACTTTGCTACCGTGATTTGGATACATTCCCTACTGATAAGATACCTCTCTATGCCTCGCCTTCTTAGGCTGGAGGCATCCAACCCCAATACATGGTTTCCTTCTCCCCTTTCACTCTCCTGCTTATCAACCAACCCCCAGAATGGTTCCTCTCAGTCACAGTGGCTCTGGTCCCCATAGCTGATCTCTCAGCTGGCCCTGATGGTGGCTCACAGGGGTGAATAAAACCTTGGAGACTGCACCAAGTCGACTTGAGACACTAACAGTTCTCTTCGATAGGAGGTTCATGAGATGGGTAGGGCTAAAGCCTAAGACTGTGCAATATCTGGGGTTTCCTCTGTTTTTTCTACTAAAATTGGCTCTTTCCCTAAAACCAACACCATCTATTCTCTATTCTGTTTTCTCTCTGTGAATTCTGAAATGGTCTTGCACACCCACCAGGGGGCAGGGCAAGTCTGCCTCCCCCCACCCTCCCCGCTTTTACTTTCCATGCCATACGACTTCCTTCTCTGCCTTAAACACACACTCCCGACTTGTTATTTATATGCATGAAGCTCTTGCTGTGTTTGCACAGCAGCAAAGAGATGGGCTTCTTTGTGGATGTCTGTTGGCTCATTTCTGGGACAGACACCAGAACCCTGACTCTGCCAACTCCTTATGACTTACCATATGCATTTTGTTTATGTTGTGCTCCAGGGCCAAGTTTTTTGGTGTCTTTTGATGCTGTTTATCCACTGCATAGAATCTTACTCTGTGGCTTTTAAAGGACTCCACCTACTCCTTTTTTTTTTTTTTTTTTTTTTTTTTGTTGAGTAAGCAACCCTTTGGGAGGAAGGAAAATTCTACCTTTGCCATTTGCAAACCCTTACTCCAAGCCCCAAGTCCTCTGGAGTTTCCTCAATGTCAAGGGGGCAAAAAATAATGCTGTCCTTTTGAATCCAAGGGCTGCTGTTTTTGCAAGCACATGAAGGTTTTCCATGGGAATTCCTCCTTCTTCCCATTTTCTCCTGTAGCAGAGGGATTATCTTGTCTGTTGAAGCATTTGTTCTCCATGTTACCCTGGGAGAATAAGGAACCCCAAATACAAATTTTTCCCCATTCTTCCGATCACTTCCAGACTCTTCTCAATAGGTATAAGGACCTTCAAGGCCATATTTGAAGGGAAGGAAGTCCAACCCCTTGCAGCAGTTGGCTGAAAACCAGTCTTCTCATCTACTTAAAACACATCATTCTCAGCAAACTAACACAGGGACACAAAATCAAACACTGCATGTTCTCACTCATAAGTGAGAGTTGAATAATGAGAACACATGGACACAGGGAAGGGAACATCACACACTGGGGCCTGTTAGGTGGTGGGGGGCTAGGGGAGGGGTAGCATTAGGAAAAATAACTAATGTAGATGACAGGTTGATGGGTGCACCAAACCACCATGGCACATGTATACCTATGTAACAAACCTGCATGTTCTGCACAAGTACCCCAGAACTTACAGCATAATTTTTTTAAAAAACCAATACCTTCTTTGAAAGCCTGAAGAATAATTTCAATGTTTTTACATTTAATTTGCCTTTTTCATTAAAGTTTATTCAAATTTTATGCCCCCCAAAATAGGAATATCAGAAAATAATCATTTTGTTGCTAGAATGCTCCAAGTGAGAGTTACCATAAGGTCATGGAGACAGACATAGGCCAGTCCAAGGCTGCAGGCCCAACAGATAAAAGTACTTATAGGACAGAGATAAAGGCTGGTCCCAGGCTATAGGCACAGATTACGATTAGAACAGAGATAAAGGAAAGAAAGGTTAGGGGCTCCCAGTAAGACCAGTTCATTCTGGACTCCAAGGATTAAGAAGGGGCCCCCTGTTTCCTCCAGTATCTCCTCTGTTCTCAAGTGGGCAATCATGATGAGATGGGACCAAGGTTAGGGGTACTTGGTGAGACTGGTTTATTCTGGAACCCTAAGGACGAATTGGGGGATGCCCTGTTTAGGAAAGGATAATAAAGAAATAACAGGGAATGCCTTCTCTTTTCTTTTTCTCTCCTCTGTTCTCTCTTCACAGATGGGTAATTGCATCTCCATATGACAGGACATACCCCTAGATGCATCCTCAAGAACTGGGAAAAGTTTGACCCCCAAACCCTAAAAAAGAAGAGGCTAACATTTTTCTGTAATACAGCCTGGGTTGAATACAAGCTCAGGGACCAGGAATTTTGGCCAGAAAGTGGGATTATAAATTTTAATATGATCTATTCACTGGATTTGTTTTGTTGGCAGCAGGGAAACTGGGCAAAAATCCCCTATGTCAGGCCTTCATAGTCCTAAGAAACAACCCTGACTTTTGTCAGCCTTGTAAAACGGATCCAGCGATGGTAGCAGCCAGTCAGGCAGCCCCCTCTGGTTGGTTTGGGAGACCATTATTGTGTTTATCCAGGGCACAAGCTCCGGAGGAACCAAGGGCAGAGCTTAGCTCAAACTCCACTGCTCCTTCTACCCTATTATATCCAAGTTTCCCAGCCCAGACCATTCCCTTCCCTAACCAGGACCATCCTGTGGACACCACCCCCCCTAAGTTATGCCCCTTCAAGAGGTTAGCAGCCCCAGTGGAGCCACTAGAGTCCAAACTCCATTCACTATGCAAGACCTGAGCCAAATTAAAATGGAACTAGGGAAGTTTATGGAAGACCCTGACAAATACATGAAAGGGTTCCACAAGGCAGGCTTAACATTTAAACTCACCTGGAGGGACCTCTCAGTCATACTAGGGCAAACTCTAAGGGAGAACATGACTCCATTAAGGAAGTGGCCCAATAATTTGCAAATGCAATGCATATGACTGACCCTGGTGGCTACTCTGGGGGTGGGGGGGTGGGAGTGGGGGGCACAACAGTTTCTCAGGTGGACCTCATTTGGGATTACAATACCCAGTGGGGCATGTGGACAAGAAGCCATATATTCCTCTATCTGGTAGAAGGAATGAAAGCTAGCAGAACAAAGCCTGTGAACTACAATGAATCGGCCTTAATAGATCAAGGCCTTCTTGAAACCTCCACTGCTTTCCTCGGGAGGCTACAAGAGGCCCTAATGAGATATACTAACCTAGACCCAGAGACACCAGAAGGGCAACTGGTCCTAAAGGACCATTTCCTAACTCAGGCAGCCCCAGATGATTTGGAAGAAACTCCAGAAACTAGCACTGTGTCCCAACACCCCTATGCCTGACACTCTCAAAACAGCTTCCTCAGTCTTTTAAAACCAGGACCAGGAGAAGAGGAAAGGGTTCAGGCAAAGGAGAGGTGAAAGGAAAAGAGGCAGCTCCAACTATTGGCTGCTCTACGGGTCCATTAACCCCCTCCAGGTTGCCCTCAGACAACTATCCCAGGTAACTGCCGTTGGTGCAGGAAGCCAGACCACTGGAAGGTAAACAGCCCCAATGGAACAGATGGGAAAAAGCCCCGCATGGCTTGCCCCTCTGCCACAAGCCCAGCCACTGGATCTGATACTTCCCTAAGGGCCAAAGGGCCTCTGGGACAGAATCCCAACCCCTGATGACCTTGAGCTGAAGGGGCCCTATGCTCTGGCCAGCTTCTGGATTGAACATCACTATTGAGGGGATGAAGCTAAGGGCTGCTTCAGATGTGGCAGGTAGGACTGTAAGATTCCTTTTGGACATAGGAACTGCCTGCTTAGTGTTCACCTCTTTTTCTGGGCAATTATCCTCAAATCCTTCCAGGCAATGGGGGTAAATGGGGTGCCCATAATATAGAGGTTTGCTCCTTCTTGGTGCCGTCTGTGGGAATAAATAGTATTTTCTCATTCATTTTCAGTGATGTCAGAATGTCCTATGCTCCTTTTGGGTAGAGATATTTTGTTTAGACTAGGGGTTCAGTTAACCTTTCCTCCAGGGCCAACACCCTCTTTCCCAAATGCAATCTTATTCCTCAAGGAAACCACACACAAGGATGAACTGCCCACAGACCTTCCAATTAATCCAGAGGTCTGGGCCCCAGGAATACCAGGAAAGGCCGTAATGGCCACGCCTATAGTAATTCAGCTCAAGGATCCTTCTAGTTATCCTTGCAGAGGACAGTTTCCTCTTCAGTTGGAGGCCAAAGAGGGACTTCAGTCCCTGATTTAAAAATTTCTAAAACATGGACTAATATGCTGTAACTCACCCTATAACACCCCTATCTTAACTGTTAAAAAGACTAATGGAGAATATAGGTTAGTCCAGAACCTGTGAGTCATAAATGAGGCAGTAGTCTGAATACACCCAATGGTCCCCAGCCCTTATGTAATTCTAGAAGTACCTCCTGATGCTCACTGGTTTTCAGTCTTAGACTTCAAAAATTTCTTCTGTATCCCCCTAGACCCATCCTCCCAATTTATATTTGCATTGGAATGGGAAAATGAAAAAGGAAGAAGTTAACAGCTCACCTGGACAGTGCTTCCACAAGGTTTCAGAAATAGTCCCCATTTGTTTGGGCAAGCCTTGGCTAGATATTTGCAAGACATAAGTCTTGATGTGGGAGAGCATCTCCTGCAGTACGTGGATGACCTGTTAATCTGCTCCCCAACAAGAGAGTTAGGAATCCAACATCTAAATTTCCTTGCAGACAGAAGGACAGAAGGTACAAGGTGTCCAAGGCCAAGACACAGCTACTAAGACAAGCAGTCCAATACCTGGGGATAATTCTGACCCCCAAAGAACACAAGCTTTCTGCAGAATAGATATAGGCCATCCTTAGAATACTTACCCCAACCACCCAAAACCAATTTTGAGCTTTTCTGGGGATCACAAGATATTACAGACTTTGGACACTGGAATGTGGCGGAATTATTAAATCCTTATATCAGGCTTTAAAAGAAGGGACTAATAGGGACTCAATCTCTGGGAAAAGAATCAGGAGCAAGCCTTTAGGCAGCTAAAAACTGCCCTCTCAAAAGCCCCAGCCCTTGAGCTACCCCTACTAACCAAACCATTTCAGTTTTTCATCACTGAAAAGGCAAGGTATAGCACTAGGAGTTCTAACTCAAACCTTTAGGCCAAACATGTTGTAGGTTACTTTTCAAAGAACCTAGACCCAACAGCACAATAGTGGCCACAATGCCTCAAGGTAGTGGGTGCAGCAGCCCTTCTCCTCAAGGGGGCCTTCAATATCACAATGGGACAATCAATCTGGCTCCTAATGTCCCACCAAATAGACCCTTTATTTGACCTAAAAGGACCATAATGGCTCACTGACAACACATTGCTAAAGTACCAGGTCTTGTTGTTGGAAAACCCACAGGTAACAGTTGAGCAGTGTTCCACCCTTAACCTAGCACCCTTACTGCCACTACCAGGAGATGACAACTCAATATATTCATGCTGTGAGATTCTTAACAAAATTTGTGTCAGCTGGGAAGATTTAAAAGATCAGCCCATAGATAATCCAGACAAAATATGGTTTTCAGATGGCAGTAGCTTTGTCAGGGATGGAACTAGATATGCAGGGTATGCTATAGAGGCCCATCACCAAGTTGTAGAGGCCAAAGCTCTGTCCCCAGGGACCTCAGTGCTGAATTCATCACACTAACCAGAGCCCTAAAACTAAGGGAAAGAGAATAACCATCTACACAGATTCCAAACATGCCATCTTGGTGTTTCATGCCCACATGGCTATCTGGAAGGAAAGAGGGTACCTAAGAGCTCAGGATGCTCCTATTAAGTATGGGCCTCAAATCTTAGAGATACTGGAGGCTGTTCATTTGCCTCAGGAAGTAGCAGTAGTGCATTGTGAAGGATACCACAGGGGCTCCTATGAAACTACACAGGGAAATAGGTTAGCTGACAAAAACGCTGAAGATGCAGCCATGTCAAATGATACCTTCATGGGAGACTTGTAGCCCTCTCTCCCCAGTAAACTTCCCTTTCTCCAATACACTAAGGAAGAAATAGACTGGGCCACCCAACATGGGTATAAAGAAGAAACCAATAGATGGTACAGACTGGAAGAATTTTTCCATCTACCTCCCAATGGAAAGCCTCCCAGTGAAATCTTTCCACTGGGAGGTAGATGGAGAAATTGAAAGAGAGATGAAGAAATTGGCAGGTAGATGGAGAAAAGTGTGGGGAATCTTGGTTGATGGCAGGATTGGTTGTGGGTGTATGTTTGGTAAGTTTATTGGTTACGGTCTACAGTGAGAGTCACACTGCAAAGTGTACTGAGAAGAGCCCCTACATCTATTCCATTTTCTTCTCAGCCATAATGCAAATAGGGGCTATTCCCATTAAAGTGATATTAGAAAAGATGGGTCCAAAAATGGAACCTCCCAATAGAAAGTCATTAAGAGTTTTTACAACTTCTGCCACCTTGCAAAGGACAGTCTAGGGCAAATTTGTAAATAAGCGTTCAGTGGGAAGGGACTAAACAAAACTATTCAACAGGTTTGTCAAGCCTATACCCTGTGTACCATAAATAATTCCCACAGAGGGAAGCCCCCTCCATTAATAAGTCCAATCCAGAGGAGAGGTACATACCCTGGGGAGGACTGGCAAATGGACCTCACTCATCTCCCTGCAGGCTTCAGCTGTAAGTACCTCTTGGTCTGTGTAAATACCTTCACAAAATGGGTAGAAGCCTGCTCCACAGGGACTAAGAAGGCACAGGAGGTAGCTAAATTCCTTCTAAAGGAACATATTCCCTGGCTTGAGATACCCAGGTCATTGCAAAGTGACAGTGGTTCATTCCTTATTTCCCAAGTAACTCAACAGGTTACTTGGAAATAAAGTAACCTGTTAGTAGGTTAGTAGGGCCCTTAGTAGGCATAAAGTGGTAACTTCACTTTGCCTGGCAATCGCAACCTTCAGGAAAAGTGGAAAGAACTAAACAAACCCTCAAACACATCCTCAATAAACTCTGTCAGAAAACAGCACAGCCACGGGTGGACCTCTTACTGTTAGCCCTCCTTCAGAACCATATTGTCCCTCAGACTCCCTTGCAATTAAGCCCCTTTGAGGCCTTATATGGTAGGCCTTCCTATATTTGAACTTATTACTAGATGAAAAAACTGCCAAAATCACCCACCATGTCTCTTCTTTAGCAGGCTTCCAACAGGCTTTCCAGCAATTTTGGCTACAAAGAAACCCAAAATCAGAAGGGGAAAAAAATACCAGCCTCTGTATCCTCCAGGCTCACTAGTTCTCATTAAAGCTTGGAGGGATGAAGCTCTGAATTCCCAACTAACTCCAGTGTGAAGGGACCTCTTCACCCCCAGAGCCATTAAAGTACCAGAGATTGTCAGTTGGATACATCATACCTTAGTGAAGCCATGGAAAGGCCCCGAAACACCAGATTGGGAAGCAATGTCAGCTCCAGAACACACTTGCGAGGCACTGGAAAATCTGTAATTCCTCTTTAAGTGAAAGATAAGTAATGACCCTCGTCGTCCTTTCTCCTCAGAGTAAGATGATCTTAACATTAGAAATCTTACTCACAATTGCTCTGATTATTATCACTATTTTAACCCTAACTTGTACACCACTAGGCATTCCAGTGGCAGCTTTCTTTGTGACCAGTTTCTCTCTTCACATTCGCCTTAGGTTGCCATGGGCATGCTCCTGCTGGTTCTCAATCTCACCCCTTTACTAGCAGCACATTACCATCCTGATTTCCCATTATTGGAAAAACCTCAGTAATTGCTCCAAAGCACAGGATCCCCTTACTCCACCAATTGCTGGTTATGTACCAGCTCTTCTGCTAAAACACCAGGGAGAGCTTATCCAGCTTCACCAAGAGATTGGACAAGTATAGAGGGAGAACTGCATATTTTCTATCAACAGGAGGCTAATGGGAGATGTTCTGGCCTGCAAATAACCTTCTTGCAAAAGTAAAGCAAGATTTCCCTGGTATCTGCAAGGAACCTCCCAATTTTTGATCCATCTTTTCTAATATCACTTTAATGGGACTAGCCCCTATTTGTGTTATGGCCAAGAAAAATGAAATGGATATTGGGGCTTTTCCCAGTACAGTTTGCAATGTTACTCTCACCGTAAATCCTAAGCAACAAACTTACCAAACATATATCCACAACTAATTCTACCATCACACAAGATTTCACAAACCTTCAAATATTAACTTTCCTCTGGGAACTTTGCTAGATAAATCCACCCAGTTTTGCCAGGGACACCCAAGCTCCTTCAGTAGTCAAAATTTCTCGTTCCGGCCTGCTGATACAACCAATGCCTACAAATTACCAACCTCAGCTCTACAGAAGAATGGGTTCTATTGGACCAAACTCAAAATTCTCTTTCTTAGGAAAATAAAACCAAGGGAACTAAACAGAATCAAAGCCCATGCACATAAGTCTTAGCAGGCATGACTATAGCCACCAACTATCTGCGTGTGTTGGCAGCCTTGGCATGTCTTGGAGCTGTCCTCACCCCCTTGTTTCATTTTTACATCTCTACTTATCTTAAAACCCAAGAAGCCTTCTATATTTGTGGCCAGTCAGTTCACCAGTGCCTCCCCACTAACTGGACTGGAACTTGTACCATAGGCTATGTATCCCTAGACATCTTCATAGTACCTGACAATCTCTCTCTTCCAGCACCAATCTACAGGCATTCCATCTTTCCCAGGATGAGGAGGGCTATCCAATTAATTCTCCTTCTCACAGGACTTGGTTTTATAGCGAGTATGGGAACCAGAATTGCTAGAATCACAAAAGCCTCCTTGACCCATAGCCAGCCCTCAAGGGAAATAGCCAAGAACATTGATGCCATGGCTAAAACTTTAACAACTGTGCAAGAGCAAATTGAGTCTTTAGCAGTTATAGTCCTCCAAAATGATCAGGAATTAGATAAGTTAACGGCAGCACAGAGAGGAATTTGTTTAGCCTTAGATGAAAGATGTTGCTTATGGGTAAATCAGTCAGGAAAAGTACAATATCAGACAACTCCTACATGGAGCCTCCTGTTTACTGGAACAATCCTCTCCGGGTTGGTTAGATTTGGAAGGAACCTGGAAATGGTTCTCCTGAGTTATTCGCCTTTTAGGCCCACTTGTTAGTCTCCTAGTTTTGCTCCGTTTTGGGCCATGTCTTCTAAATCTAGCAACCTGATTTGTCTCCTCACACCTTCAGGCCATCAGGCTCCAGATGATCCTCAGTGAGAGATACCATCCTCTCAATATTCAAGAGTCACACTTCTGTCTCCACTGCTCTGTGTCCTCAGCTCCTAGAGGCCCAGTCTCTGTGGCCCTGTTACCTTCATATATTGGAAGTTCCACAATTAAGACGCCAGGACTCCCTGGAAGCCAAAAATGAGTCTCACTCTGTTGCCCAGGCTGGAGTGTAGCAGTGTGATGTTGGCTCACTGCAACTGCTGTCTCCCAGGTTCAAGCGATTCTCCTGTTTTAGCCTCCTGAGTAGCTGGGATTACAAGTGTGCACCACCACACCTGGGTCAGAAAACCTGGGAAAAACACAGGCTCTTCCACTTACTGGATATTTTGACAAAATATCCTCCTCCTTTGGCCAAAAACATTGACATTATTGATAAGCTTGTTAGAAATTCAAAAAATTAGACTTTATTCCAGATCTTCTGGGAAAAAACCCTGTGTAACAAGGGGCCATTGCAATTCAGAGACGTGGCCATTGTGGCCATAGAATAGTCTCTGGAGGAGTGGCATTGCCTGGACACTGCACAGCGGAATTTATATAGGGATGTGATGTTAGAGAACTACAGAAACCTGGTCTTCCTTGATATTGTTGTCTTAAAGCCAGACCTCATCACCTGTCTGGAGCAAGGAAAAAAACCTGACTATGAAGAGACATGAGATGGTAGCCAACCCCTCAGTTTTGTGTTCTCATTTTACCCAAGATCTTTAGCCAGAGCAGAGCATAAAAGATTCTTTCCAAAATCTGATACTGAGAAGATATGAAAAATGTGGACATGACAACTTACAGTTAAAAAAAGGCTGTGAAAGCATAGATGTGTGTAAGCTGCACAAAGAGGCTATAATGGACTTAACCAATGTTTGACAACTACCCAGAGCAAAATATTTCAATGTGATAAATATGTGAAAATCTTTCATCAATTTTCAAATTCAAACAGACATAAGACATACTGGAAAAAAACTTGTCAAATGTATAGGACGTGGCAAAGTTTTCAACCAGTCCTCAAACCTTACTACACATAAGATAATTCATACTGGAGAGAAACCCTACAAATGTGAAGGCTGTGGCAAAGCCTTTAACTGATCCTCTAACCTTATTACACATAAGAAAATTCATACTGGAGAGAAACCCTACAAATGTGAAGAATGTGGCAAACCTTCAACTGGTCCTCACATCTTACTACACATAAGAGAATTCATACTGGAGAGAAACCCTACAAATGTGAAGAAAGTGGCAAAATCTTCAGTCGGTCCTCTATGCTTATTACACATAGAATAATTCATACTGGAGAGAAACCGTACAAGTGTGAAGGATGTGGCACAGCTTTTAACCAGTCCCACAACTTTTTCTTCACATAAGAAAATTCACATTGGAGGGAAACTATACAAGTGCGATAAATGTGGCAAAGCCTTTATTTCCTCCTCAAACCTTAATAGACAAAATTCATATGGGAGAGAAACCCTACAAATGGGAAAATGTGCAAAGCCTTTAAGCACTCCTCTACCCTTACAAGACATAAGATAATTCATACTGGAGAGAGACCCTATGAGTTTGATGAATGTGGAAAAGCCTTTAACCAGCTATCAACTTTTACTAAATATGAGAATTTATATGGAACATAAACCCTACAAATATAAAGAACATAACAAAGCTTTTAGGAAGTTCTCTACCCTTATTATACATAATTCATACTGGACAGAAATCCTACAAGTGTGAAGGATGTGGCAAAGCCTATAACAGGTTTTCTTTTTTTTTTGGAAAAAAAAGAATTTTTTTTTTGTTTTGTTTTTGACACTCTTGTCACCCAAGCTGGAGTACAATGCCACAATCTTAGCTCACTGCAAACTCTGCCTCCTAGGTTCAAGCCATTCTCTTCCCTCAGCTTCCCTAGTAGCTGAGATTACAACTGTCTACCACCATGAACAGCTAATTTTTTATTTTTAGGAGAGACATGTGATTTTGCCACGTTTTTCAGGCTGGTCTTGAACTCCTGACCTCAGGTGATCCACCTGCTTTGACCTCCTATAGTGCTGGGATTATAGGCATGAGCCACGATGCCCAGCCACAAGTTCTCAATTCTTAAGAGACTTGGTGATAATTCATGCTGAAGAGGAACTCTACAAACCTAAGAAATGTGACTGACAGTGTTTTTACCAACACCTCCAACTTCTCTATACATAAAAAATAATTATACTAGTGTGAAACCCTAGAGATATATAAAATGTGACAAAGCCTTTATATGGTTGCCACACCTGATTGTAGTTAAGATAATTCATACTGGCAAAACTCCTACAAGTGTGAAAAATGTGGCAAAACTTTTCATCAGTTCTTATACCTTATTTCACAGGAAAGCTAGTATCCTTGAGAAAAACTGTACAATTATAAAGAATATGGAAAACCCATTAATTCCCACTCACATTTTACTCAACATAAAAAGGTTCCTTTTAATAAAAGCATTAAAAGTGCAATTACAGTCAAGAAATCTTTCAGAAAGTATAAGCGTTTAAAGTGAAGAAGAGTATTGGCAAGACAACTATTACAAATATAAAGGGGGTTATAGTACATTTGCTTGTATCACAGATCCTATTGCACACACTTTGTACTAGAGGAAAATCCTGTAGCAGTTGCTCAAGCTTTGTTCAACATCAGGGAATTTATATTGGAGATGAGTCCTGCAAATGTAATAAGTTTAGAAACACTGATTTTTTTTCCAGAAACTACAGCCTAGAAAACACCAGAGAGTTTATACTAAAATATAATTTTGCAAATGCGGTAAATATAAAAAAAATTCAAAATAGAATGTATTTAAATATCACAGAATTTACAGTAGAATAACTAAGGCACTGACACTTCAGACATTACACTAAATCAGAGTGTTGAGTATAAAAACGAATCCACAACTACAGTTTTTAGATAAATGATTTGCATGTAACTTTAAAAGGAGTGGATTTTTGGAAGCATTGTAATTACATTGAAAGTATACTTGTTTCCTTGAACAAACTTTTTTAAAAACTGCAAAAAAAAAAAAAAAAAGAGTCACACTTCTACAGAGGATCACTAGACTGTCCATCAGTGAGACACGAAAGAAGCAAAATCCTGCCCCTGTCTCTCTTGGACCTTGCTGGATACCACTTTCAACAACCCACAAAACCACCCTGCCCTAACAGCAAGAGGCCAAGACCCACAGAACAATCATCACCATCCTTCTGTCAGCAGGAAGCAGTTAAGAAGACTGACCTTTCTTTGTCCATTTTCCCAAAGAACTGGGTTGGGAATGTTAGAGTAGATAGTTTGGCAGACACGAACAGGGCAAAAGAGGCACCCATCCCGCCGCTGCTTCCATGAATCTCAGGTGACCATCAGATGATCAGATGATCAAGTTATGGCTAGGTGGTTGTTAAGATGGCTCGCTAAAATAGTAATTGGTGGCAGCTGATGCCAGGGACAGGCGGGCTCCCAGTAGATCAAAAACACCTGAAACATGATCAGCAGCTTCCTGATGAGGTCTCAGGAGTTGGGTGAGTGGGCCCGAGCATGCATACTAAGAGGCGAAATGGTGGAGTTTAACTGGTATACGACCTTCCTCTAGGAATGCTCAACTGGTAAGGGAAAAATGCCTCAAGTGAGCACACACAAAACTTCAGTAAACACATTGCATATGCAGCCCCTCCCAAGTGCTGGCAGGCCACTGCACACGTGGAGATCCCACCTTAAGGAAAAATCAAGGAAGGAGAGCTGCAAACCTCAGAACCATGCCAATGTATAAAAACCCCAAGTGAAGGATTGGATGAGGCACTTGGGTCTCTTAAATTGCCCGCTTGACCCTCTTCCAAGTATACTTTCTTTCCTTTCACTCCTGCTCTAAAACTGCTTAAAATAAACTCTCATTCCTGTTCAAAAACTTGCCTTGATCTCTCACTCTACCTTATACCCCTCAGGTAAATTATTTCCTTTGAGGAGGCAAGAATCAACTTGCTGCAGACCCATATGGATCCACCACTGCTAACAATCCTAGAGCTAACTACCATGTTAGTTTTTGCTCTGATGTTTACTATTTCCCTTCTTGAACTTTCTTTGATCTATTATCAAGACTTGCTTGATAGCCAGGTATATAGTCAATTTTTGTAGATGCTCCTTGTGAGCTTGAAAGAATGTGTTATCTGCATTACTGAATTACATGGAGGATTGATTCAGGATTCTGATGGATACCAACATCCATGAATGCTCAAGTCCCTAATATAAAATGGCATAGTATTTGCATATAACTTATGTACATTCGCCTATGTAGGTAATATCTAGATAACTTATAATACCTAATATCATGTAAATATTATGTAAATATGTGTTGTACTGTGTTGTTTAGGGATTAATAGCCAAAAAAAGTCTGTACATGTTCAGTACAGATGCAACCATCCATTTTTTTCCAAATATTTTGAGTCTCTGGTTGGTTGAATCCACGGATGTAGAACTCACAGTTACAGAGGGCCAACTGTACTTCAGATACAAGCATCAATACAAATAACAGCCTGTTACAGATAAGCCCCGTCTGCTCTAAGGTAGCCTCTGAGGCCCATCTGTCAGAGTTCTCAGAACCTGATTTCCTATGTGTCAGTACCCTGGGAGAATGCAAGTTCTAAGGGCTGTGGGCAATCTCATGATGCTAATTCTTGCTTTATCTGCAGACTGGAACACTTAATTAACTGTCTGTGCCCAGCACAACTTGGGGGAGAGAACAGGAGTTGTAAATACTTGAACATTAGCTTTTCTCTTGGTCTGGACTGTAGGAGACCCAGAACATCAAAACTGTAGAAGGAAACTTGGACCCAGTTACCAAGGACCTCTAGGTGAGTTGGAGACCTCACTGGACATCATCCACATGTTTTATTGTAGAAAGAATACTGGGGCTGCTAACAAAGAGCTGTAAAGTTTGGCTTTTTGTTGGACTGTCATTAACCTGACTTGCAATTTGATGGCTATCATGGAATCTCTGTCTGCTCCTTTACTTCTATCCATAAGAAAAGCCACACTCACTGGTTGTTGTTTGCTATTTACTTACGGTTCCACTTATACAATTATCAGTTTACTTTTACCAAATATGTAGACTTTTTTTTTTTTATCATCTAGAGTCTAGAGCTCACAATACAGAGTTTTGTGAAATACAGTGCCTATGAGAATTTTCCCACGGTACACGGAAGCCACAGAGGTGCCCTGAAGCACAGAGCCATTGTTGGCATACACGGTGCTCACCCTGGGCTTCTCAGACAAAACATTCTGGATGCGAAGTACCTGTCAAGAAAAGATCGCTTATTAGTATATTATGTGAGTAAACAGCTGTTTCATGATGTTGTCCTTCCCAAACACTCCAGCATGAATCTATTTTTCAGAAATCAGAAGCTAAAATCTGTGTATCTTCAATAACTTGTCCTTCTTCTGATGAAAGTACTAATGTCATAAAGATATCTATGCACCAAAGTGAACTGGCTTTCTGACATTAGCCAAATTCCTCAGGGATGACTTACACAATATTCATAGTGCAGGCATCCCTTACAGAAGGAGGTAAGACCCAGTGGATGCTCTTATTTAGTTCTCAAGTGGATAGTGGTCCTCCCTCTGTGGGAAGAATCTTACCTTTGAGATTACAGTATGGGGAGAGAAACAAGACAAAATAATGAAGAAACAACCAGTTATCCAGCCAACCCAACCTGATGGGATGGCAGTCATCACAACTGGAGCCCCTTCACATCTGCAAAGTGGCTAGAAAGCATAAATAATGGATACTACTTTGGAATTCCATCTGACACATCACTCCCTAGTACTGTTATTGATCCCAGGATTAATACACTTAACTTTGCTAATCAGTATATATTTAAGCACTCAGGCTTCCAAATAGCCTGGATGAAGTTCACTTAAACAAAATACGACAGGAATTCAAGGAAAACAATTAGAAATTTATGAGTTATGAGTCTATATTGATATCTCTTATTAGAATTGAGTTTGTTCTTTTTTTTTTTTTTTTTTTTTTTTGTCTTAAGGGAGATCCTTCATCTCAGGTTTGTTACACAAAAATACTTAAGCTTTGATTTCATATAGAAAACATGAGATTCGACTGAAAGTAAAGGGTGTCATAATTGTGACAACAAAGTCTTATCTAAAATTTTAAAAATAATTCAACTTGAAAATAGAGATATGAAAAAGATCCTAAACAATTTTCCAATAATCCTATGTATCATATTTCATTTCCTTAAGGCAGACATTGTGGTTGAGCTTTTGAAGGAAAGTTTTGTCTATCACTCTTAGGGGTATATATCTGAGGCAAGGATTGCTTCCTAGTTTAGGGTAACAATTCTGGTTCTAGGCTTAGGCTGGACTTTTGTTTCTTTTTACATTTCTTGTGTTCTTTTTAAGAAGCTGTGACTAATACATTAATAAAAAAAGAAAAAAATCATATTTTTAACTGAAAAACAGCAATATTGGAAGTAGAAATAATTGTATGTCCTAATTTACCCACTAGGCCAATTACTGGGTTTGAATTTGAATTTCATTTTCCCAAATCCCCAAATATGGATTCACACATTTTAATTTTTTTCAAACTGTACTTTCTCAACGAGGCCTACCCTGATCTCCGACTTTAGTAGTAGGACTTGCCCATCCTCCTGAATATAGTAATCCTGATCCCCTTTACTCTGCTGAGTCTTTTTTCCCATAGAATTTGCCCTCTTCAAAGTTACTATGTAATTTACTTATTTCTTATGCTTATTGTTCATTGTTTGTCCCCCTTTCTTAAGATCAGGGATCTCTGTACATTTTTTCTGATATATCCTAAGCATAAGAACAATGTGTGACACAATATAGGTACTCAATAAATTTTTGTGAATAAATTTCTGAGTATGTGTGCCTAGAATTTATAGCTATATATAAATCCATTAAAGATTTTTAAGTTGTTAACCTTAATGCCATAGAAAATGTACTATCTTATAATGTTGTTTTTAATGTAGAAAATTCAATGGATTATGCTATTGTTTTAGACGAGATATTTTAAAATAACACAAATGATATCTTGAAAATAAGACAATTTTCAACACCATCATATAGGTTAGAACTTGCAGGCAAAAACTCATTTTATTTTGAGATGACAGTTATTTAAATCCTTTTATCTGAGCATCATGTTGGACAGTGTGAAAGAAGATGGTACCATATATAACTCTCTCTTTGTCTAACTGTAAGACCTGCTCAGAGACTATCTCCTGATTGGAAATATGATATGGCAATCTGGGTCAATATGAATAATTGAGCTTATGTTTTTCATTATTCCCAATAGCAAGAGTTATTGAAGAGTTAATGGTGGTCTAAAGGAGTTAACGAACCTTATCTCCCTACCTGTCAAAAGCTTTAGTTTTCTCATATGTAGAATTTCTTTAGTTCTATAACACCACAAACAACCGGCTTAAATTCTAGTCATCCCAACAAATTTGTCCTTGCAGCTTTGCCTGTGAGCTCAGAGAGGCATAGGAACTTACTTCTGATCCTGGAGGGTCCTCAGGGTTATAGTTCAGCAGCTTCATAAGATTAGGATGGCATCCTGCCAAAATGTCTCCCGTGGCAGGATCGACAGTCAGGTTATCTACTAAGGTGCCCAACTGTATCACCTTACAACAAAGAGGGAGTAGTGAAGACATTGTCTCAACGATTCTCTGCTTTCTTCCCTATTCATCCCCACAACCCCTACAGCTCCTTCTGGCACCGAAAATTGGTATTTTTAGGGGGCTTTGCTTCTGTATTTTAGAAACACATGCATAATCTCACTGGCATTGCTCTCAAACAGCCATGTTTTCCTCATTCAAGGGGCACATTCCTGGGTCAAGTATGGGACTAAGGTAAGAAGTCAGATTGTGTGGGCCAGACAGGGTACTCTTACCTTCAGTTGAGTTAAATCCCAGTTATCATGTTTTTCCATTATGTGAATGTTCTTAGCTGCTATATCAGCTACATAGACATACCTTTGAAATAAATGACATTTACACTTAAGCAAGTGGTAATGAGAGACAACACTCACTTTTATTTTGGAGAAGAGGTAAAAAAAATTCACACTCCTTCAAAGTACAACTGCAATCCTTTTCTAAACCACAGTAAAATAAGATAATGGAGTAGTGTTTTTAATATTCTTGAAGTGCTTTAAATAGACTTTGAATATGAGTTAAGACCATAATAAAAATGGTGTTTCTACATTACATATATAGGCTCAATCTTATTACTTCAAAGTCACAACTTTTTCCTTAAATTGAATGAAAGTAAGTGGATCTCTTATAAGGCCAAAAGTATATATACTTCTAAAAACTAGTGCTTGAAAAGAAGTATCAAATGACCATAAAATTCAATCACAGTATTTTAAAAGAGGAAGGACACTGAGAGGTGTTTTCTACAGGGATCATCTCTGTTCATTATCTCAAATATACATGTTAATATTCAAGGTACTTCTCTGTATTTAAAAAAACCTTCAATTTTTAAACCCTTTTAAAAAGTGTTTTCTCATAAAATTTCATGCTGTTTAAAATAGTGTTTTCTCATTGAATAGTCTGCTGTTGTAAGTCAGTAAGTCTGAAACTTCTACAATCCCTATGCCCAATCTAAGGTAGCCTTCCCTCTCTCCTAAGAGCTTTTGTGTAACTGAACTTAGCGTAAGTGGTCAAATACTTTCTAGTCTCATAAGGGGCAGAAGTATTGCTCATTTATCTTCCTTTTCAGTGGGTTAGGAAAGTGTGTTTCAAGAGTTACGTAAAAATTTGGAATGAGGTCCTTTTATGCTTAAGTCCACATCCCTCCTTTAGGAAGAACCTGAAGTCCAAGGAAACAAATGGATTGCTTAGGATCACAGATTTAGTGCAAATCCTGGCCACAACTGATCCCTCCACACATATATTCACTATGTAAGCCTAAGTAAGGAAGTAACTACCTCGTAAGGAAAGGAGTCCACCAAAATGTCAAGGGCAAAGGATAGAAAAGTATATACGAGAGCTTACTTCTGGTCTGCTGAGACTGTGATCCCATTGGCACTACAAAATCCTTTGGCCACCACTTTAACCTCTTTTGGGCTGTAGAAAAGAACATAAGTCCAGCGAAGATCCAAGATCATCTCAAATAATGACAGGAAGGAGTTGGTAAAATAGTGGTCTCTGGTGGCATAGAACTGTTCTGGTCCAAGAACCACAATGTCATTCACACTAAAGTGAAAGACAGGTAGAAAAAGAGACCCATGAGTTATTTAAATATCCTTTATCCTGTCAAGATCACTCATCTCTACATAGGCCAATATGTTCATCAATTTGAAAAAGGATACATGAACTAGTATGGATTAAGGAATTCCACAGAAAGTCATGATTCTGCATTGCCCTCATGGGTTTTCTTTAGCCATTTGTTATTTTCTCACTCTTCCCTTTCACAGATGTCAGTGAAAAGAAATAAATTCACAAATAAATCTCAAACTCCAAAATCTGTTGACTTATACATGTTGATCATGGTTATCTGTGACAGTTGTAGCGCAGTTCACTGATAGCTATGGTCCTTCAGGAATTACACTTCCCCATCCCCTTGCAGTTAGGCACAGCCATATGACTTGCTTTGGCCAATGAAATGAAATGAAATGAGGTGAGTGGCTTGTGGATGCAAGATTTTAAGAACCGGTGCTTGCTTCACCATGTTTCCCCCATGTTCCCACAGTAATGATAGAGACTGTGGTCCTCCTAGGGCCCTGAATGAGGATAATATGAAACTGAGTTCCTAAATGACCTACACTGGATACATAGCATGTATGAGCAAACAAAACAAACCTTGGCAGTTTTGAGCCATCAAGATGTTAGGGTTTTGCTGTCCTGTTATCAGAGCATAACCCAGTTCATCTGGACCTTTATATTTTCTCTGAGTAGATGGAATTATGAGTGATATTCTTTCTCACGTTCTTCAATATCATTGACATTTTAAAATGGAGCAAGTCTTGTTCTTACAATCAGTAAGAACAATAAAGTCATTTTTATTTTTGAAAAGAAAAAAGTGACTTGAAAAAATAATGCTTAAACATTTTTAGATTAAATTTTAGGGAGGAAAATTTGGGTGAATCAGGAAATACTTTGAGGTTTTGATATATAATGACTTTCCCAAGGTCACCGGGCTACTCACCTTTTGTATCTCAGCTTAAGCATTCCTTACTCCAAAAAGTATTGCCTGACACCATAAATTAGGTTAAAGTGCCTCACAATTTGTTTCTGTAGCTCTCTGTTCTGCCCCCTTGTAAGTGCTTATCAATGCCTGTGCCAGTGTACGTACCCTCAGGCTCCTCTTTAGATCCTCATAGCCTCACCTGGCTTGTTCCAGCTGCTGTTATTTCAACCAGTTCTGCACAGGTCTGACATACTTCCCACAGGGGCAGCCTAGCAGTGTCTCAGCTCATGCCTGCTGTGGGCCTCTTGCCTCCCACTTCCAGACTTCATGTTGACATCGAGTCATAGCATACCACAAAACCAGACTTGCACGTGCACAACCACCAAAAATGTGGGAGAATAAAGGCCTCTTGAGGCAAACCTTTGACTAACAGGAGATGGGGCCAGTGGATAAACCCTTCTCCCTTTTTCTCCTTGACCAGATTGTCCTGAGATGTAGCTTGCATTGATTACTGAAGGATAAGCCCATGATTTTAAGCAGTCAGTTGCACTTAGCAGTGGTTGGCTTAATGACGCCTTTGCTGTAGCTCCCTCACTGTGTGTTTCCTAGGGCTAGCACAGCAAAGAACCACAAACTCAGTGGCTTAAACACCAGAAACGTATTGCCTCACAGTTTTGGAGGCTAGAAATCCAAAACCACATTGTTGGTAGGGCCATGTTCTCTCTGAAGGTTCTAGGGAAGGATCCTTCCTTGCCTCTTCCAGCAAGACATTCCAGTAGTCCCAGGCATTCCTTGGCTTGTAGATATATCACTCCAATGTCAGTATCCATCTTCACATGACATTCTCCCTGTATATCTGCCTGTCTTCTTGCAAGGACACCAGTTCTACTGCATTAAGGGTATTCTATTTCAGCATGATTTTATCTTTACTAATTACATCTGCAATGACTCCATTTCCAAATAGTGTCACCTTCTGAGGAAGTGGTGGTTGGGATTTTAACATATTTTTTGGCGGGGGGGCGGGGGGAGCGGAGCAGGGAGGGCAGGGGGACAGAAAATTCAACCCATAACATTCTCCCTTCCTTGCCTCACACTGGTTTCTTAAGTCTGCTTCCTGGGATTGTACTCCCTAATGAAGTGGCCACATATCAGGTGTGCCCTAGGCTGCACTTTCTGGGAGACTGTTCCTGTGAGATCCTATGCTAATGCAGTTGATCCTCACAATCCACCAGTTATGTAAGTCAGGCAAATGAGAATCCCCATTTTGCTCAATAAATTGAGGCACCAATTAAGTGACTTGACACAGTTTCCCAGCAACCCTGTGGAAGTCCTGTTCTCCACTATGGCCTCAGAACCCAGCACAGTGCATTAGGAGCAGAGTTCAATAACTTCAACCTCTCTTACTTCTACCCTCTGCATTTGTTTCCCCCATATTCTACGGGGAGAAATTAATACATGATGTTGAGAAAGAGAGCAAAGGAGAGAAGATGAACTTTCTTTTCTTTTCCTATTCTTCCATCCCATGAAACAGTTTACTGTTTTGGAGTCAGTTTTTTTAGTGTTAAGCCCATTTGGTAAAAGATGAATTTTTTATTGTTTGCTACAGCCTTTAAACAGGCAGCCTCTCCACTGAAAAGCCTGTTATTTTAATGAATGCAGTAAGAAAGATGTTCACTGCAACTGAGAGCTCAGCTTTGAGTTCAGATGGATATAGGTTTATACCCTGTTTCTGCCACTTACAAACTGTGTAACTTGGGCAAGTTACCTAACCCAAACCTTCTCTAAGTCTTAGTTTACCCATGCCTATTATTAAAGGCTTTGTGAGAATTAAGTTAAATTAAGTATTCTGGCATAGTGCCTGGCACATAGTCGATGCTTAACAAATGTAATTTTTATAAGTGCCCACGGGCTTTTAAAAAATTCTACTTTAAAGCTGTAATTAAACAAAGAAGTGGCTCCTCTGGAGGTTTGTTATAACACCCAGTGGGCGAGGCTCACACAACACAGCCTACCAGGACAACCAAAAAAGGGTGTAGGTGTTTAAACAGAGACCGATAGTAGGTATTGAGTTGCTGTGGTAAAGGGGGTGGAATTAGAGCTGAGAATCTAATTGAGCACCTTTATAGGATTAAAATGCTTTCAAAATGCTGGAAAATAAAGGCATATTCAATACCTAACATGGCAATTTCTAGTGAGGTGCTGGGAAGAGTCACCGTGGGAATCATTAGAAAGCTTTAGAAAAAAATCTAAAACAATTTCAAAACAAAAGTTTAAGAAAGCCTGCTGAACCAAAGAAAACAAAGCACACAGCAGAGGTGCAAAATAAATAGAACTGCACAATACTTTCATTCCATACCTTTTGAGAAGTTCGTGTTTTATAGTTTTCAGGTATACCAGAGAACGTTGTTGTTCCTCAAATTTAAATATCTCCACAGTGGACTTCATGTGGGGATGATTCACAACATAAAGATACACTGTATGGTCTATATGGAAAAAAGGCATAATTTCCAAGTAAGTTACCTCTATCACAACTAATATTAGACTTGTTTTAAAACTTGGTCACTTCCAAAAGTTTTCTTCATATATCTTGCATTTGACTCTCACAGTCTGATAGGTAAGTCAGACAAATACCAGAATCCAGATTTAATTGAGGAAGTTGAAGCTCAGGAGGCGAATGACCCATCAGCAATGTCATCACCACAAAGTGGCAGAGGCAAGACGTTTTGCCATAGTCACTTCACCCTTATATGCATATCCTGCCTAACAGGAGCCTACAGAACTATAATGATGCATAAACAGGAATGTGGTTCCCCAGACGGCCCTTCAGCAAGAGAAGTGAGTGCAAGCAAACAAAACTTTGCTGAGATGTTGTGTGTGTGCAAGAATTATCTGCATTGCAACAGAAGCTCAGTAAATGTCAGGGCAGTGTAAATACCTTAAAATAAGCAACATTTCCCAGCTAGACAATGAATTTCTGACACAAGCCAACATAACAATATTCAGTGAGCCCAATGGACATGGCATGTAAATATGAATGCAAGATAAAACAAACTAATTCCAGGTAGTACCCACCTCAGAAATGTCACCTACCCATTTCAACTGGAATGTGAACTGCTGTGAACAGGATTGAGGGTAGTAATTTGGCCTCTGAGAGTGCTGTCTTCTGACTTATCAGGAGTTCTAGGTTTGACGAGCTCTGGAGTTTTAAAGGGTCTGGCCCCATCTTCCCACTGTAGGACTTGATCTGTATTCATCTTCCCTATTCCTTTCCCAGATGGATTTTTTAAGCACGTGATGGAACAAGCCCAAACCCTGAGATGCAAAATTCATAACCAGGACCTCTGAAACACACTGGGCACTTTGATGCACATTAAGGAAAGGTGCTTGCTCACAGATGAAATCTTCCTTCTGGTCTGATCCAGCTCTGTTCCAAGTCTCAGGGCTTGGCAAACAGAACATGGGTTGGATTTCAGCCCCAACACGGACCTTCAGTCTTTTGCTAGACACAATAGTGAACAATCATATGTGCTGCCCTGGTTTCATTTCTTCTAGTGCATCTACTGAATCCCTCTTTCCAAATAAGATATACTTAGTGAGAATACCTTTCTTCTCCATCTTCTCATTCCATCTCTATTTCTATGTGTAATATTTTGGCCTTATGAATTAAACACATAATTAAGGAAGATGACAAACAAGTAAGATAAGCTGTGAATCATAATATACTCAACTTATGGAAGCCTGATTATATGACTGAATGTTATTGTGTAAATGTGTCCCATCTCAAAAAAAAAAAAAAAAAAACAACAAAAAACAAAAAAAAACAACAGCAACAAAAAAAGAAAAAAAGCCCCAAATCCACCTCTACCTCTACCTCTAATACTACCCCATGCAATGAAATAGTTTCAGGTAAATCTAATCACTTATTATATCATCTCCAATGAAGAATCTTATGTCTTATACAGTGTGAGGCAAAACAGCTGTGGTTTTAAAATTATTTAAATAGAGTCCTAATCTCACCTTAGTAAGACACAGGATTAGAAGTGAGACCTCTTCTGTCTGAGTTCTGGATCAGCCATTGACTAACTGCAGAAGTGAAGTCACACTTCACTGTATTCCTCTAAACTTCATTGTATCCATCTATAAAGCTGAATATTACTATGTGCTCTGCCTGTCCTATAGGGTTCATTTATTTATTCATCTAATATGTGTTCAGAGAGTACCTACTGTGCATCAGATACATTCTAGACTCTCAGAATCCAGCAATGGACAAATCACATATGCCTTTATGGTGATTATATTTGAGAGAGGAAAACAAGGAGGAAAAATTATTAAATAAATTAAAACAAAGAATACTACAGTTGGGAGACATGTTCTTCATAGAGTGTCATTCATTTGAAGAGTAACAGTTAAGTTTAGGAACTTGCTATAGAGCAAGAGCAGGAGAGGGAAAGAAAATTGGTATCCTTTAACATTAAAAAAAAAATAGTTACCTCTGTAGGCTGGGAGTGGTGGCTCACGCCTGTGATCCTAACACTTTGGGAGGCCAAGGCAGGTGGATCCCCTGAGGTCAGGAGTTTGAGACTAGCCTGGCCAACATGGTGAAACCCTGCCTCTACTAAAAATACAAAAAATTAGCCGGCACGGTGGCACATGCCTATAATCCCAGCTACTTGGGAGGCTGAGGCAGGAGAATCGCTTGAACCCGGGAGGCGGAGGTTGCAGTGAGCTGAGATTGTGCCACTGCACTCCAGCTTGGGTGACAAGCAAAACTTCATCTCAAAAAATAAAAAAAGTTAGTTACCACTGTAATGAATGATTTTTAAAAAGAGGTACTTTGAGAAGAAATATAGAAAGGTACACAACCTGGAACAAGATGGTGGGAAGGCTTCCCTGAGAAGATGATATTTAAGCTGAGGCTTCAATGATGACAAAGAGTGAGCCAGATGTGGCACAAGGACATTCCAGGCAGAGGGAACAGCAGATGTAAAGATACCGAGGCGTGAACACTTCATCGAATGAAGAGAAATCCAGTGTGGCTGGTCCAGGGAGTCTGAGGGAGAATGGTCTCCAGTGAAACTGGAGAGCATACAGATGCCAGAATGTACAGGGGAAGCACCCAGGAACACAGGCCATTCTGGAGATTTGGGGTTTATCCTCAGAGTGATGGAACAACATGGAAAATTTGATGAAAGGAGGGACATAATCAGATTTGCATAAAAAGCAATCATTACTATGACAATGAATTGAAGTGGTATGAGAAGGAAGGTACAGTTGGGGGCCCATGCAGAATCAGGGAAGACATGCTGGGCCCTTGGACTGCTGGTGGCAGTGAGGATGGGGAGAGGTGGACAGATATTTCAGACTGGAGAGATATTGGAGAGATACATCAAACAAAACATTATAATGAGTTGATCAAAAGGGTCAGGGAGAGGAAGTGTCAAGGTTGGGCTCAGGATTTTATTTTGGGAAGTAAAGACACCATTATAAATGAAAATAGTTTGTATATTATAAACCAACAAAAAATTGTTAGATTCAATTATCTTTTAAAGCAGAGCTTGCTAAGCAAATAAAAAGCGTATATAAGATTTCATGGAATTCTAGCATTTCAGTTTGGCCCTCCTTTCATGTGGTCACTGTTAGTGAGGTTTCCCTGTTCTTACTTTTCTTCATGCTGTATAGACCCACAAATATTTTAAAATTAGATGTTTGAAATTATGAACTGTGAAGAAGTCAAAAATAATATTGGAAACTGTTGTTTTTAAAGCATATATGGTATGTTAATAACTGTTATGTTTTTTATAATATATTTTTGAGATATAATTCACACACCATTGAATTCAGACTTTTAAAATGTAAACTTCAGTGTGTTTTAGTATATTCACAGGGTTGTGCAACCATAACCACTATCTAGTTTCAGGACATTTTCATCACCCAAAAAGAAATCACCTACTCATTAGCTGTCATTCCTCCTTCCCCACTCTCCTGGCTCCTGCCAACAATTTTTCTGTCTGCGAATTCACCTATTCTGGACCCTTCATATAAATGGAATTACATAATATGTGGCTTTTAGTGACTAAATTCTTTCAGTTGGCATTATATTTACAAGCTTCATCCATATTATAGCAATGCATGAGTAGTTCATTTCTTTTTATTGCCAAATAGTGTTCTATTTTATAAATGCCTATCACATCTTATTTATGAATTCAACAGTTGATAGACATTTGGGTTATTTCCACCTTTTGTATTAGGAGTAATGCTGCTATGAACATTTGTGTACAGGTTTTGCATGGATATGTTTTCAATTCTCTTGAGCATGCACCAAGGTGCAGAGTTGCTGGATTGTATGGTAACTCTATGTTTAACATGTTGAGGAAATGCAAAACTGCTTCCCAACGTGGTTACATTATTTCACAATCCCACTGGCAAAGTAAGAGGGTTCCAATTTTTCTACATCCTTGCCAACATTTGTTATTGTCTGTCTTTTTAATTATTACCATCCTAGTGGTCTGAAATAGTATCTCATTCTGGTTTTGATCTGTATTTTCCTAATGACTAAGGATGATGAACATCTTTCGTGTACTTACAGGCCTTTGTGTATCTTAGGAGAAATGTCTATCTAGGTAGGTACTTCGTCCATTTTAAAATTATATTATTTGTGTTTTGTTGTTAAGTTGTAAGAATTATTTATATTGTCTGAATACAAGTTTCTCATCTAATATATGATTTACAAATATTATCTCTCATTCTTTGGGCTGTTTTTCACTTTCTTGATGGTGTCTTTTGAAGCACAAAAGCTTTTAACTTTGATGAGTGTAATTTGTTTTTTTTTTCCCTTTATGTTATGCTTTTTAATGTCTCACAGTTGTCTTTAGTGACAACTAAACTAAAGGGTCTTTAGTTTATATGTTAGATTTCTGAGAACGCTATTAAAACAGGTTGTGACAGTCAAACAAGAAGACACGTGAATAGAAGGAAGAGGAGGAGACCACATAGGGCCAAAAATACCAGTGTTCCTTCTTTAATGCAATGGTTACAATGTTTTATACCTATTTATCATTTTACAAAAACATATGTGTATAGTAAAATACCATCCTCTCTCTTCCTGTTACATAAATATTGAGGGGCTGGAGATAAATGGTTTCTATTTCCCTCATTTCCCCCTTATCCCTAAGCATACAGGCTTTACCTTTGTCGATGAAAATACTGATCCCATGTGGATTAAATAATTCTTTGTCAAATCCACCACTGATTTCTAGTGCTTGTGCCCTTGGATTTTGTTCATTCAGATCCATCAAGAAGATTTTTCCTGGCTCATCTGGTGCAAAGTTTTGCAGGCCTGGATATTTTAATCCCTTTTAAAAATAAAGAACAAGTGTGCACACATATACATATCAAAACAATATTTTCATATGGAATTTAAAATCTCAAAGCCAAATAAAAATGTTCAAAGTTCTAAATTTCATTTAGATTTCTGGGCTTTTTCACTCTGTCAGCTGTTTCCATGATCTGATCTGGGGTGTTACTGATGTCATCTAAACATTGGCTATGAACACAGAAAGAACCATATTCAAGATAAGGAAGAGTTTTTAATTTAGAGAAAAGGAGTTAAGCCAAAAAATATAATGGAAGAGACTAGGCTGTTACTTTGTGTGAATTCCTTCACATGCCTGTACCTCACATTCCTCATCTATAAAATGAAGAAGTTCAAATACATGATTGTAAGATTATTTCCAGTACTGGCATTCTATAACTAACCTTCCTCAAAGCACAGAGAAGGGGTAGATAGTTTAATTGTATCGTTCCCATTCCTACATTGATTATATCATGTAGTGGCAAACAGTAGAGCTGGCCAAGAATCAACATAAGGATACCAGTCTTATAGAGTTGACTATTTTTGACCTATTTTGTTCCTGTAGGTATGTCTGAAAATTCTGACATGAATGCTTTACTCATATATCACAAAAAGTTTATTCCAGTAACTTGGACAGTGGTCCTTTCTACTGTTAGGATCAGGTAGCTATCAATCAACAATAGGCATCCTGAATGCATGAAGCCTTTGCTGCATCTGAGTCCACTGTGACAAACCTTGGGGTTGGTTTATTCTACACCAGTTACAAAACAGTCCACTTCCTCTCCATTTCCCCCATTTATCACTGGATATATATCAATATCAATAACTTTATATCTTCTCTGCTACCTTTATCTTCTTTTACAGTCTATTGCAATTCTGTCTTTCCTATTTCACCTTGTCTTTCTGCCTCTTTCCCTCTCCCTGTCCTTTCTACACACACATACACATACACTTATAATACTATTACCGGCTCTTCCACTGCTCCCTCTTGAGGTAGTCAACCTTTTCTGAACAACCCCAGTTACATCTTCAAACTTTTTTTAGAACAGTCCTTGTATGCCCAAATCATATGCCCAATGTTGTCTGGAGGAAACTTGGCTTTTCCTAGACAACACTGGCACTACTGAAGCTCATCAGAGGAGGCAATGTTTCCTTTTTATTCTCCTTAAGTCAGCACATCTGGAGAAGGGATTGGCATGTCCCTAGCCACAAACCTCTGCTTAATTCTGTCATCATCAATAGCCACACCCTTTGCTTCCTTATCACATTATGTTCCAACTCCCTTTGCTTTGGTCTAGTTCTTACATAGGGCAAGTCTAAAATCAGGTTGGAAAACTCCACTACAAAGTCACCACCCCAACTTCAGCCAGACGTTTAGTACTGTTTATTGATTTTTTTGGCTCATTATGATAGGCAATCTATTCGATTTCCTCATGTCTCCCTTCTAAATTTATTTCATTATCTTTTAGAGTAGGCGTCCCCAACCCCTGTGCCACAGACTGGTACCGGTCCGTAGTCTGTAAGGAACTGGGCCACACAACAGGAGGTAAGCTGTGGGTGAGTGAGCATTACCGCCTGAGCTCCACCTTCTGTAAGATCAGCAGTGGCATTAGATTCTCATAGGAGTGCAAACTCTATTGTGAACTGAGCCTGCGAGGGATCTAGGTTGGATGCTCCTTATGAGAATCTAATGCCTGATGATCTGAGGTAGAACAGTTTTGTCTTGACCATGCCCTGCTCCCCCTCCATGAGCTGTGGAAAAAATTGTCTTCCATGAAATTGATCCCTGGTGCCCAAAAGATTGGGACCACTGTTCTAGAGCCCATACTTTCTTCCTCTTTATTATGAGTGGATGACTTTACTTACTACTTCTCCGAAGATATCATGTCATTTAACATGAATTTCCTATAATTCTTTCCTTTCTGTCCCAGTAATTCTTCTTCAGTTTTATTCATTCTCTTCCTTTCTCCCTCTTTTCTCAAGGAAGGAGTGTCCCTCCTCTGTTCTTAGGTTACATCCTTTACCTACTTTCTTGCTTCCCTGTTCTCTAGGGTCTGTCTCTAGAGATTACACCTTCTCTCTCTTGCTTTACCACTCATTTTTCACTAACAGCTTCTTCTTTGGCCTGAAAAATTACAAGGTTTCCTTCCTTGAAATAAATATTTTTCTAACTTTACTGCCTCTTCATATATGCATTTCTCTCTCTTCCCCTCACCATCAAATTTCTTAGAAACATCACCTGATCCTGTTGCCTAATGTGAACTGCTCCAACTCTCAATTCCCTGAAGTTAGTATTCTACACCCACCAGTTTGTAGAAATACAATTATAAAGATCACATAATGGTCTCCAAATTACTTTATTTTGATAACTTTTCTACTTCTTATCTGCTTCTCTGTGGCGTTCGACACTACAATATACCTTCTTCTTTCTTATCAAAAAGTCAAAAGTAGAGTTCCTAAATAGAAATCCTGCTCCTCTTCCTGACTCTTAGATTTCTGCCTCCTTCTGTTTTTATCCATCCCTCCTCCCTTCTCACTCTATACTCTTTCCTTGCAGATCTTATATATAAAGATTCAGGTATTTCCTTCATAACAAGGACTTTCAAGTCTGCACATTTATTTGTAACTCTGTAACTCTAGCTTGCACTCCCAACTTCCTCCCAAAGGGCAGCTCAAAATCAAATAGTCAAAAACAAAATCAATATTCTCCCCTCGAATCCCTCCTCTAATTTCTATCTATTCTTCTCAGCTAAGGACATCACTATGCTCCCCAACATTGGACCATAAAATTCAATTTTCAATCCACTCTTTCCCCCATAACCAATTTGTCACCAAACTCAATGGCTCAGATAACAGTACCACTGGAGAAAAAAATTATATATATTTGTTGAAAATCAAATATATATAATAATTATATATATAAATATATTAGGGGCATTTAATCTCACATCTTCCCTTTCACATGAGGGAAATGAGGCCTAGATGAGTGGTTTGCCTAAATCACATTGGCAAGTACCTTGGTAGCTTGGGGGAAGGTAGAGCATAGCCAGCTAGTGGAAAGACTGGATGTTACAGAAATAAAATAATCAGATAGAGAGATAAGGGTGGGGCACTGCAAACAAGCTTGGTCTAGATTAAGTGTGTGATCGAAGAAACACTTCTGATAAATGGCTTCACATTCACCTAGTTTTCTGTGTAAAGCAGTTAGGTAGGAATTTGTGGCAGCAAACCAACTGTGTGCTAATGACTGTAAGCAATTCTTTTCATACCATTCACTGGCGAAAATGGTGAAAATCATCATCGAGACATGCAGGAATCTTATTTTTCCCAACAAACTACAGGTATATGTGGACAATCAATGAACTCTTCTACTATCCTCATCCATCACCACATGCACTCAGTAAATATTCGAGGATTTGCACATGCCTGGTAGTATGTTAGGTGTTGAGCATGTCAATGCATGCTCCAAAGTCTTGAGTTCAAGGATCTTGAAATCTAGAGCAAGCACATAAGTATGGTGTGGTCTATAACTGCCTAAACTCAGGGGATGTGAGGGAATATTCAAGAGGGAACACTGAAGAGGCACCTCACTCCACAAGAGAGTGCCAGGGAAGACTCTCCTGAGGAAGTAAAGTGCCACCGCAATGAACCCTCACAAAGAAGTAGGAGTTAGCTGGCAAAGTGTGATGAAGGGAGTAATCTTGGAGTCAAAGATAAGCGTGTCAAGTCCCAAAACAGGGGAGAAAATACCCTGTTTGCCACCCCTAAATAGACTAGAAATATCTGTTGCACAGAATTATTGTCCAAATCAGCAACTTCCAAACATCTTCGAGGATGGCAAGAAAGGGTAAAAGGAGAAACCAAAAGAACAAGGTCTCGAATTTATTATAGTGCAGAAGGATTAGAAACAAGCAAATAACATAATCCTTATCCTATAAGTTGTTCATTTACAAAAGGAGATTCATTATTAAAAACTTCATGTTAACATTTCTCATAAACTTATTTGTGATCAAAATATATACTTCCTGTATAGCAATGATTCAGAACTTTTAGTTCCAGTGAAAATTTAAAAAAAAGAAGAAGAAAATATACAGTATGAAGGACAAACATTATTTCACAACAGCAAAGAAATTTCCTAGCTATAGAATCATCACTTTTAGTGGTGTATTTAGCATAACATTGAAAATTTAAACTGGAAAGAGGCTTCCAAGATAGCCAAATAGGAACACCTCCGGTCTGCAGCTCCCAGCAAGATCAACATAGAAGACAGGTGATTTCTGCATTTCCAGCTGAGGTACCTGGTCCATCTCATTGGGACTAGTTGGACAGTGGGTGCAGCCCATGCAGGGCAAGCCAAAGCAGGGCAGGGCGTCGCCTCACCTGGGAAGCATAAGGGGTCAGCAGATTTCCCTTTCTTAGCCAAGGGAAGCCGTGACAGTCTGTACCTGGAGGAATGGTATGCTCCTGCCCAAATACTGTGCTTTTCAAAACCACAGTCTTCGCAACTAGCAGACCCGGAACTTCCCTCCCATGCCTGGCTCGGTGGGTCCTACACCCACGGAGCCTTGCTCACTGCTAGCGCAGCAGTCTGAGATCAACCTGTGATGCTGCAGCTTGGCAGGGGGAGGGGCATCCACCATTGCTGAGGCTTGAGTAGGCGGTTTTGTGCTCACAGTGTAAACAAAGAGGCCAGGAAGCTTGAACTGGGCAGATCCCACCACAGCTCAACCAGCCCTACTGCCTTGCTATAGATTCCACCTCTGTGGGCAGGGCATATCAGAACAAAAGGCAGCAGACAGCTTCAGCAGACCTAAACGTCCCGGTCTAACAACTCAGAAGAGAGTAGTGGTTCTCCCAGCACAGCATTTGAGCTCTGAGAACAGACAGACTGCCTCCTCAAGTGGGTCCCTGACACCTGTGTAGCCTGACTGGGAGACACCTCCCACTAGGGGCTGACAGACACCTCATACAGGCAGGTGCCCCTCTGGGACGAAGCTTCCAGAAGAAAAATCAGGCATCAATATTTACTGTTCTACAGCCTCTGCTGGTGATTTCCAGGCAAACAGGGTCTGGAGTGGACATTCAGCAAACTCCAACAGACCTGCAGCTGAGGGGCCCGACTGTTAGATGGAAAACTAACAAACAGAAAGGAATAGTATCAACATCAACAAAAAGCACATCTACACCAAAAACCCCATCTGTAGGTCAGCAACATCAAAGACCAAAGGTAGATAAAACCACAAAGATGGGGAGAAATCAGAGCAAAAAAGCTGAAAATTCCAAAACCCAGAGTGCCTCTTCTCCAAAGAATCGCAGCTCCTCACCAGCAAAGGAACAAAACTGGATAAAGAATGAGTTTGATGAGTTGACAGAAGTAGAGTTCAGAAGGTCAGTATTAACAAACTTCTCCAAGCTAAAGGAGCATGTTCTAACCCATTGCAAGAAAGCTAAAAACCTTGAAAAAAGGTTAGACGAGTGGATAACTAGAATAAACAGTGTAGAGAAGTTCTTAAATGACCTGATGGAGCTGAAAACCATGGCATGAGAACTTCTTGATGCATGCACAAGCTTCAATAGCCAATTTGATCAAGTGGAAGAAAGGATATCAGTGATTGAAGATCAAATTAATGAAATAAAGTAAGATGACAAGATTAGAGACGAAAGAATGAAAAGAAATGAACAAAGCCTCTAAGAAATATGGGATGTGAAAAGATCAAATCTACATTTGATTGGTATTCCTGAAAGTGATGGGGAGAATGGGCCCAAGTTAGAAAACGTTCTTCAGGATATTATCCAGGAGAATTTCCTCAATCTAGCAAGTCAGGCCAACATTCAAATTCAGGAAATACAGAGAACACCACAAAGATACTCCTCGAGAAGAGCAACCCCAAAACACATAATTGTCAGATTCACCAAGGTTGAAATGAAGGAAAAAATGTTAAGGGCAGCCAGAGAGAAAGGTCGGGTTACCCACAAAGGGAAGCCCATTCAGACTAACAGCGGATCTCTCGGCAGAAATCTTACAAGCCAGAAGAGAGTGGGGGCCAATATTCAACATTCTTAAAGAAAAGAATTTTCAACCCAGAATTTCATATCCAGCCAAACTAAGCTTCATAAGTTAAGGAGAAATAAAATATTTTGCAGACAAGCAAATGCTGAGAGATTTTTGTCACCACCAGTCCTGCCTTACAAGAGCTCCTGAAGGAAGCACTAAATATGGAAAGGAACAACCGGTACCAGCCACTGCAAAAACATGCCAAATTGTAAAGATTATTGATGCTATGAAGAAACTGCATCAATTAATGAGCAAAATAACCAGCTAACATCATAATGACAGGACCAAATTCACACATAACAATATTAACCTTAAATGTAAATGGGCTGAATGCTCCAATTAAAAGACATAGACTGGCAAATTGGATAGAGTCAAGACTCATCGGTGTGCTGTATTCAGGAGACCCATCTCACGTGCAAAGACACATATAGGCTCAAAATAAAGGGATGGAGGAAGATCAACCAAGCAAATAAAAAGCAAAAAAAAAAAAAAAAAGAAAGAAAGAAAAAGCAGGAGTTGTGATCCTAGTCTCTGATAAAACAGACTTTAAACTAACAAAGCTCAAAAGAGACAATGAAGGCCATTACATAATGGTAAAGGGATCAATTCAACAAGAAGAGCTAACTATCCTAAATATACATGCATCCAATACAGGAGCACCCAGATTCATAAAGCAAGTCCTTAGAGACCTGCCAAGAGATTTATACTCCCATACAATAATAACGGGAGACTTTAACACCCCACAGTCAATATTAGACAGATGAATGAGACAGGAAGTTAATAAAGATATCCAGGACTTGAACTCAGCTCAGGACTAAGTGGACCTAACAGATATCTATAGAACTCTCTACCCCAAATCAACAGAATATACATTCTTCTCAGCACCATATTGCACTTATTCTAAAATTGACCACATAATTGGAAGTAAAACATCCCTTAGCAAACGCAAAATAACAGAAATCACGAACTGTCTCTCAGACCACAGTGCAACCAAATTAGAACTCCAGATTAAGAAACTCACTCAAAACCACACAACTACATGGAAACTGAACAACCTGTTCCTGAATGACTACTGGTTAAATAACAAAATGAAGGCAGAAATAAAGATTTTCTTTGACACCAATGACAACAAAGACACAATGTACCAGAATCTCTGGAACACATTTAAAGCAGTGTGTAGAGGGAAATTTATAGTACTAAATGCCCACAAGAGGAAGCAGAAAAGACCTAAAATCGACACCCTAACATCGCAACTAAAAGAACTACAGAAGCAAGAGCAAACAAATTCAAAAGCTACCAGAAGGCAAGAAATAACTAAGATCAGAGAAGAACTGAAGGAGATAGAGACATGAAAAATCCTTCAAAAAATCAATGAATCCACCTTTCAAAAAATCAGTGAATCTAGGAGCTGCTTTTTTGAAAAAAAAAAAAATCAACAAAATAGACCACTAGCAAGACTAATAAAGAAGAAATGAGAGATGAATCAAATAGATGCAGTGTAAAATGATAAAGGGGATATCATCACTGATCCCACAGAAATACAAACTACCATCAGAGAATACTAAAACCACCTCTACACAAATAAACTAGAAAATCTAGAAGAAGTGGATAAATTCCTGGACACATCCACCCTCCCAAGATTAAAGCAGGAAAAAGTTGAATCTCTGAATAGACCAACAACAGGTTCTGAAATTGAGGCAATAATTAATAGCCTACCAACCAAAAAAAGTCCAGGACCAGATGGATTCACAGCCGAATTCTACCAGGTACAAAGAGGAGCTGGTACAATTCCTTCTGAAACTATTCCAATCAATAGAAAAAGAGGGAATCCTTCCTAACTCATTTTATAAGGCTAGCATCATCCTGATACCAAAGCATGGCAGAGACACACCAAAAAAAGATAATTTTAGGCCAATATCCCTGATGAACAGCACTGGGAAAATCCTTAAAAAAAATACCGGCAAACCGAATCCAGCAACACATCAAAAAGCTTATCCACCACAATCAAGTCAGCTTCATGCCTGGGATGCAAGGCTGGTTCAACATATGCAAATCAATAAATGTAATCCATCACATAAACAGAACCAACAACAAAAACCACATGATCATCTCAATAGATGCAGAAAAGACCTTCAACAAAATTCAACAGCCCTTCATGCTAAAAATTCTCAATAAACTAGGTATTGATAGTACATATCTCAAAATAATATGAGCTATTTATGACAAACCCACAGCCAATATCATACTGAATAGGCAAAAACTGGAAGCGTTCCCTTTGAAAACTGGCACCAAACAAGGATACCCTCTCTCAACACTCCTATTCAACATAGTGTTGGAAATTCTGGCCAGGGCAATCAGGCAAGAGAAAGAAATAAAGTGTATTCAATTAGGAAAAGAGGATGTCAAATTGTCTCTGTTTGCAGATGACATGATTGTATGTTTAGAAAACCCCATCATCTGAGTCCAAAATCTCCTTAAACTGATAAGCAACTTCAGCAAAGTCTCAGGATACAAAATCAATGTGCAAAAATCACAAGCATTCCTATACACCAATAACAAACAAACAGAGAGCCAATCATGAGTGAACTACCATTCACAATTAGAAGCAGAAGCCCAGTCAAATAGGGCAATGATGAGAATGGATAGCAATAGGACCGATCTGGAGACTAGTGTAGGAATCGAATGGAAATCAATACACATTTGTCAAGACCCTACTGAGTATGCCACTACCCACAGGGAGTTGCCCACCATGAGGCAGTCAAAGCTGGGCATTCCTGTGGTGTTCTAATTAGCCCTCCAGAATCCTGTTTTGGCTTTTTTAGCTGACTGGTTTACCCATAGGTGGGATGAGAGTGTAGGGATCCATCTGGCAGCTCCAGTGGACAACATTAATGCACTGTCTATACAGCTATTGACGTGAGCATCAGAGCAGCATGGAAAATACTCACACTGGAGATAAAAGCCAGCCCACTAGGAAGTATATCAATATCTTCAGAGCCATTTTCTGCAAAAGAAGGGCAGAATCAGAAAAATGCATATATGAATGCTCAAAAAAATACATCTCACAGTCCAAACTACAAATATCTTTTGGAAACTTCTTTTGGAAATTGTCGACTTGTTCAACCATTTACTTGGGAACCTATATTAACTTTTGGGAATCTCACAGGCATGCTACTCGAGAGTAAAACTTGAATCAGACTCCTCAAATACTAAATCCTTTTTTAGAACCCCATTTTCAGGAGAAAAAGGCAAATACCTAGAAAATAAACTCATATCCTAGATTTACTCTTTAAGTAACAATTTCCAGGGCACGTCCTGAGAGATTCAGCTTTATTCCCCATAGAAGGCTGGTCTATAGACTCAATAATAAAATCTGGAAAGTCATAATCGTGAAGGTCTTTTATTACCGGCCTCTCTACCAAGCATTCCTTCTCTTCCAACGTGAAGCCTAAAACACTATCATTATACAATCATATTGGGAAATTAATGAGTAATAAAATACTGAGTATAAATGAATATGAAAGATTAGTGAGAATTAATATGAAAGTTTAGTCAGATCTTTTTTCTCATTAAGAGCTAGTTTTCAGCATTTTTTTCTATGGAAAGAGACATATAATAAGTAAGTTATGACTGAGAACAAGATGAAAAAGGAGCTGTCATGGCTTCTAGTAGGAATAGAGATCTGCATATGACGTGGTTCCAAGCAGACAGAAGTGAGATTGAAGACAATGGTTATCTAGTGTGGCAAACTATAGTCTACAAATACGTCAGAACCAATATGTATCATCGCCACTTGTTCGTAAAATGTGATGTTCAGACTCTTCCAGCAAGAGTTAAAGTCTATATTCTCTCCTGTTGAAGCTGGGTAGAACTTTGTAACTGCCTTGACAGATAGAATAAGATGAATGCAATGCCATATAACATCCTAGGCTAAGTCACAGTCATAGCTGCCACTGGCTGTCTCTCTCTCTATTTCTTAAGACATGCACCTTGGGAACTTTGGATCAAAATGTAAAAAGTCTGGCTATTGTAAAACTACAGAGGAAAGAGTACAGAGGGATCACCCAAAGTGGAAAGAGAGTCAGCATCATCTTTAGCTCAGGCCATAGGAGCTAGAAATGACTCTAGTTCCCAGCCTTTGAGTCATTCTAGCTGATGTAAATGAAACAGAGTGGACTGCCTACACTATGCCCTGTCAACGTTGCACATTATTGAGCGAAATAGTGGTGGTTGTTTTAAGTCACTAAGTTTTGGGGTGGTTTGCTACACAGTCATAGTTATTGGAACATGCAGGGAAATGGTTACCTAGAGTAGTGGGTTACTAGAGTGTCAAAAGGCAATGGGGGAAGTATAGGGGAAAATATGAAAAAGAAAATTGCAGCAAAGTCAAAGAAGATGCAAACTGAAATAAATAAAATGGTGAACAATAGACATTTAGAAGCTGAGAAAGATTTTATTTTATTCAGTATACTAAAGGTTGACAGTAATCCCCACCTAGAAATATAAAAATCAAATTAACCAGAACTTCCCATTTCCTAAGTATTCCAGTTAATCAAGATTTACCTATATATGGTACCTTGATAGCATTTCCACACAAAATGACATAGACATCAGAAGAATCCAGCAAACTGAATAAAGTCATTTTTAAAATTGCATTGAATACTTGTTGGTTATTTTCTAGTGTTTCTCCTTCCTCTCTGCACTCCCCTCTTGGTTTCCCTGTACCTTAATCTCATTCCCATCTCTGTCCTATAGCTGGATATTTTCCAGGCTCTGTGTGACCATGGCTCTTTCTCATGGCAAAGCATCCATTTTCCCCACATGATGCACTCTAGTCCCACATGGGTCGTGGCAGATGGCTTCAGTTTCCACCAGGATGCTCTTGAATCCCCAATCTCTAAATCAAGCCCAAAGCTTTCTTCCAAGTTCCAGACCTTTGTATGAACCTGCATGTTGGACATTTCTACCTGGGTCTTTTATTTCTCATATTCCACAGGTTCCAAACTGATCTGAAAGTTTTTCCTTCGAATCTGCTCCATTTTCTATATTTCTACTTCAATGAATGGTGCCTCCATTCCACAAACACCCAGAGCAGGAAGCTTGGAGTTACCTTTGATGCGTTCCTTTTCCTTAATTTCCAAATCCAACTGATCACCAGTCATTCAAGCTCCAGGACTTCCTCTTGGATTTCTACAATAGTTTCCCAATAACTCAGCTTTGCTTCCCTGAACCCATTCTCTGCACTGCTGAGAGTCATGTTTTAAAATTTAAAGTTGACCTTGTTGTCCCCTGCTTAAAACCTCCCAGAGGCTCACTAGGGCTGACAGTATAAATACCAAGCTTTTTGGTCTAGATTCCAAACATCTTGGCTCCAGTCTCAGTTACTGTGGCCCCACTCTCTACTCTACATTGCAGCTGTGCTGTGGTACTTACTACTGTCCTGTGAGTAGTTTGTGAAATGGGCCAGACTCATTCACCAGCATGTATATGCATATGTTGCTTTCTCCTTGCAACACTCAGACCTTTCCCATCCTAACCTTACCTCTACTTGGCCAAGGCCACAGGCTCCTGGAGGTTTGGGGCCAGCTTCTCAACCTATGCAAACTTTCGTGGTTTCAGCATCCATTTTATGTATTAATATAGTCATCTGTGACTATGTCTACCATGATCTTTTTCATACTGGGCTGAACCCCTCTGTTTACTTGTTAATTTCCTACTAGATGGTCTGCTTTCTGAAGGCAAGAACTGGGTTTTATTCAGTGTTGTATCCTTACACCCAAAATAATACTTGCCTTTTCACTGCAGAAGCTCTTAATAAAGCTGGCTGGTTCAAAAAAGAAATAAACACTTTTTGTTTTTTGAACTTTGTCGTGTATTGAGGTTAAACTATTGAAAAGTGGGTGATGATTTCTGAGCCCAAGATATCCTGAATTGTGTTTGGCTCCTCTTCTCTTCCAAACACAATTTTACATGTCTCCTCTGACAGCATAAACCTACTTCAATAACTCACCTAAAACAGAGTGGGCATTTTTCAGACGTGTTGTGCCTGTCTTAATTTACTTGCTCCATCCGGAGCATGGGAAAGCTGGTGCTTTGCACTCAGCAGTGGAAAACAATTACCACACAAGATTGCACAGTGTCACCACCCCTTCTTCCCACCTACACTGTGCCTGCATGACAGGCCCCATGCATCTCAGCAACAATGGCACCTGTGGGAGCAAAAGCCTCCAGCATACCTTCCTCTGAGACTTTCCCACACACTTATTAGTCTATGCACAACTATCATTAAAACCCCACTGCTAAGTCTAAAATCAGACTTATGAATAGGTGCCTACTGCTTCTTAGCCTGTCAACCCTACTACTACTTGGCATAACTTCATTTCTTTACTCTTTTCTTCATTTCTCCAGTCATCCCCTACAGGCACTCTGATAAAGGGTCACATCAAAACATTACTATCAGTTAATTTTATTATCGTCACTTCACATCTTGGAGAGAAGTTTCTGATAATCAGTTAAGAAAACACATGGAACCTACTATGGTGTAGAAGCATATCTTGGAGACATGGGAAGCTATAGAAGGGAAAGGAGTGGAAGGGAAGGCAGGTAGGTATTAAATACACAGGCCATCTACTCGATAATCCTGCCCAGTGAAAGCCCTACTGAAGTATTCGTATTTCAAGTGCAGCTTTGATTAGATGCCAAGGGCAGCCAGATAACATCCTGATTAAAACAATCCTTGACCCTCAAAGCCTTGGAGAAAAAGATGAACGTAATACAAAAAGACCTATGAGATATGATTTCCGGAGAAAGATATATTTCATCTTTCAACTTTTCTGCCCAGAAAAAAATACTGGGGAAGAAAAACAAAATAAGAGTTTCTTCCACCAATAAAATAAACCTCAAAAATCTGGGTCTTGAAAATACAAATAAGAATTTTTCTCCAGCTTTGTTACAACCTACTATACCCTACCTAAAATCCTTCAGCAGCTTTTCATGGCTTTATAAAGCCTCTACTCTTCAACTAGTTGTGACTTGTAAGTATTATCTTATCGGTTATCTTAATTTAAATATCTAGCCTGCATTGATTAACCTATACCTAGTAATATTTCAGCTGTTCGCATCTCAGATTTTCTGTTTTCTTGCTGTTGTAATACTTCCCTGAAGCTTCCATAATAAAAAATGTGTTGTCAGTAGATAAGAAAGGTGGTGTTACACAACAGAGAGTACAAAGGCATAGAAGGAAATGGTCTTGGCTCATAAGCTAAGCCCATCACCCCCTAGTTCCAGACCATTGGGCAAACAACTTAATTCTTCTGTATGTCAATCCAGTTCCTGGATTTTGAACTGAATCTTTTGAGAATGAGGGTACCATACATAAGTCTAGAGGCAGAGCTGGTTGTGGGTGGGAGGATGAGGGAGAAAAGGACAGAAATGTAAAATAGATTTCAGCTTAGGGAGAGTTTGAGATGGAGCTACCCTTTAACTGACTAAAAAAGAAGGGCTGCAGTTTGTAAGGTTAGGGACTGGGCGGTGGATTTTTGGTGAATTTTTTTAAAAGAAGGTAAGTAGGCTGTGAGGTTCCTTCTTCTTCTTTTTTTTTTTTTTTAAGACAAAGTCTCGCTCTGTCGCCAGGCTGGAGTGCAGTGGCACGATATCGGCTCACTGCAATCTCCGATGACTCCCTGGTTCAAGTGATTCTCCTGCCTCAGCCTTCCGAGTAGCTGGTTCCAAGTAGCTGAGACGACACGCACCCGCTTCCACCATGCCAGGTTAATTGTTGTATTTTTAGTAGAGATGGGGTTTCATTATGTTGGCCAGGATGGTCTCAATCTCCTGACCTCATGATCCGCCCCCCTCGGACTCCTAAGTGCTGGGATTATAGGTTTGAGCCACTATGCCAGCCGGGTCTGAGGTTCTTGAGGGGAGGGGCTAAGTCATATTACTCTTGGTACTTGTAGATAAATTTTGAAAAAAATAACACTTGAAGCCAGGAATGACAACAAGGAAAGGGAGGGAGGAAGGAAAGAAGGAAGGAAGAAAAAAAAGGAAGGTTAACAGAGGACAAGGAGAAGAGTGAAATATCACAGACAGGAAAGGAGAAGCATTCAGTGAGGGAAAAACCAGGGTGTGGTCAATGATATTCTTTAGGTAATGTGGAGCGATATCAGTAAGGAAATGTGCTGAGAAAAAGCCACAAAGGATGTCATTTAGGACACCCCTAAAGACCTTGCATGAGGCAGAGTGGATGGGGCAGATGTCCCACTGGGAGGGCTTAAGTAGTGACAGGTAATTAAATGAGCTGGTAGGGCTCAGTCAGGTGGATGGCGACCAAGAAGCTGTGCTGGCTCCTCTTGATACTGTCACATACATACCAAGTTCCTCAATAAGGCGGCAGTTTTCAGGTTCTACCGGCTCCACTTCTCGAGAGGCATTCATCCTTTCTCTGTAGAAGATAAAACCCAACCCTGGAAATGAAGGCACAGCGTTCAAAATGTACATTTAAATGTGGACTTCAATCATCTTCGTGTTGGTTAACTATGTTTATCATAATTTATGAATGATATAACAAGTAAGTAGGTACCTCCTTTTATGTTTATTTACATAATGTAGACATTATATGGGCATTTTACCTATATCAGCTAACCTTACTCAGTTATTGCTGAAAAACTATAATATGATTCTACATGGAAAACATTCTGCTGCCCGAATAAAAGACACTATGTAATAGTATGAGTAATTGAACAATATCACTAATTTAAATGCACAAAATAGTCCTACTTAATTTTCTAAACTATCGTCTGTTATAAATCTGCACTTAATCCCCTACAGTCTTGCCCTTTGAACTTCTCCTTCCAAACTGCTTTCCCAAAATTCAACAGGGTGTCCTGTCACTTTTGCTTTAATTTTTAAATTTTACGCTGACTTACTTTTCAAGTATGTAAATTCATTAAACCAACCACAATTTAAACAATTGGCCAATTTATTTTTCAATACAATTTTCTTGTTTCCAGAGGGAAAGGGAATGTTTCTATATTCTTCTAATATCAGGGATAATTTAAAATTTGTATTAAAGTATATTCAGGAAGACTTGATACTTACCTTACTGTCATTTATTTTAAAAAAATACCCCTTCGATCTACTTTTTTATTATTATTACTATTATTTTATGATTCTCCATGTGGTTGCACTGGGAGCAAATGTAACAATAAAACTCTCAAACTGGAAGTATTACTAATAGGCATCAGGCACCTCAACAGATTCTAGACATAATCCTCTGAGAAGACCAGCTTCTACTAAGAGAAATACATAAACACTCAAAGACAACTGAAAGCAAGCAGAGGCTTTCGATCCACTCATGAATGTGTATTACCACTCAAAGATTCTTCTTTCTAGCCCAGTATTGACTTTTCCTGAGACATTTCTAGGCTGGCTATCACCATTGTATCTTCCACTTCAAAAAGTCAAATGCCTACAAAATGCCAGTTACCAACTGCAGATTTCAGCTGGTTTGCCCTGCTGTCTGGCCAGTTCTTTAGGATAGGTTCCATAACTCAGTACTTCTGTGTGGTTAGCTAGACCCGGGCAATGTCTCAGTCAGCCATAAACATCCAACTGGTAGCCTGATCCTCTCCCCAGTCCAGCGTTTCCAATGGACATCCTTTTTTCCCAAGCGAAATGTCGAGGGTGAGCTGGGAAAGGGGTCATGATCTTCCGAAAGTAAAGGGGGGTCATAACCTTCAAAAAATAAATGGGAGTAATTCGGCTCCGCAGTCTTTGGAAACGCAAGTAGCTCACTTTCCCCATAAGCGAGTCTCAAGGGGTAGTTTGCTGGGTGCGATGGAGGAGTGAGGTTCCAAAGCTGCTCTTTCCTACCCGCTAGGAAGGGGGCGCCAGGCAGCCCCTGACCTCACTTGGAAGAGGAGAGAAAGAGAGTCGAGGACGCCCTGTCAAGATGCCACTCACCTAAACGCCAGGAACATCTCCCCGACTAAGGACAGGCCGACCCCCAGCAGGACCAGCGCCACGAGCTTCCCCATGGTCTCGGGTGCCCAGAGGCGACGCGCAGCGCCGAGAGCTCCGGGAGGCGCGGCGGGCGGTTCCTGCCTCGCCTACGGATCGCGGCCCGCTCGGCCCCGCCCGCCCGCGCCTCCCACTCTGGTGAGCTGCCCAGGTGCGGCAGCAGGGCGCCGACGAGTCCCGCCCAGCCCCGCCGCCCGGGTTCAAGGCCAGCTTCACGTGCACGAGTCCTTGTTTTTTGGGCGAAGGTCAAGGCTCAACGGAGACAAGCCAGGACCGAGTTGTGGAGGGAGTTTGCTCCTAAAACCCGCTAAATCCTACCTCAGTTCCTCAGATGGCCTGAGAGGGAAACCGGAGGCGCCGGGAAGGGGGAGCTCCAGTTCAGGACTGGAACTCCGGACTTCTGCAAGGCAAGATGTGAGGTGACGCTGAATTGCTCCCGAGACACGGGAAGGGCGAAGGTAATCGAAGCGAAGAGCTTTAACTCATCTTCTCCAAGATTTGGGGCACGGGAACCTGTCTCCTGACCTTCGTGCCCTACCTCGGAGTGTGCTGCCCAGACGGACTTGTGAATATCTGTGTCTGCCCCCATGGTTAACGGGAGAAGGAAACAGCAGGAGAAAAGAAGGAAAAGACACAGGAAACGGGAAGAGGAGCAGAGGCGATGAAGGGGAAGGTCGTTTCCTTGGCAGGGTAGGACCTCTTTCTTCTAGGTCTTGAGTTCCTGCCAGGCAAGAAATGCTCTTTCCCCTCTCCTGATGAAGACCAGGTTGGAGGGGGAGGAACTGAAGATGGGGGAAGACAAGGAGCATTTCCGGCAAAGTAGCATCTTCAAGCATGATCTATTTTTATTTACGGACAGAAAGAAACATTAGTTCTGTTGGGTTCCACTGAGTAAACTCTTTGTTGAGAGAGAAAGATTTGCCCATCCTGGGGGTATTAAAAAAAGAAAAAGTGGTCCCTGACCAACGGGATACATGATTCTACTGTGAATACATAATTACAGGATGAATAAGGAAGCCCACCACTTATACAGTACTGACTGTGTGCTTTGCCTGTGCTGACACCTTTACGTATGTTAACACATTTAATTATCAACACAATCTCTGGGGTGTGGGTAGCCTTACCCCAATTTTACAGGTGAGACCTGCAGCACAGAGTGCTTATGTGGCTTGCTGTAGGTCACACAGCTGTCAAGCAGCAGACTCCAAAATCTGGGCCCTTAACTGAGCTGCCTCTACCATGCTGCCTCTAGAAAAGCTATGGAAGAAGGGTTATATTAAAAGGACAGTGTAACATCTTGAATTGTATAGATAAGAGTTCTTGTTAAGATGACTACTGTTAAAAGAGTGCAAGCAGAGGAGGAATCGAAGTTAGGAAGGCACACAGAGCTGAGGGGCCTGGGGTGTGGTGTAGACATGCATGCAGGGTTTGGGAGTCAGGCTGCCTGAGTTTGGATCCAGCTTAGATAAGGTACTCAGCTTTATTAAGCTACAGATTCCTCTTCTATAAAAGAGCGTCCACCTCACAGGTAGCTTAAAATTAAATGTGATAATGAGTGTCAAGTGCTCTGCACTGTGCTTGATACGTTTTATGAAGTCAGTAAAGATTAACCACTAATTAATTCTGAACTTTGCTTGAGATTGTAGGCTCCTGTGGGAAGGACTCCATCCCATTGATGGCTGGGTTTCCTTTGCCATCCATAGAACTTTGTGCTTAATCATGGCTCAATAGATATGATTAGATGGATGGATGTAAAATATGGACTTGGAAGAAAGAAAAATTAGAAGAATAAAAAATAAATGAAGTGGATAATGAAATAATAATAGTCACATTATTATTTCACTCAGCATTTGCATGCCTTGTCACATTACTTCTTATTAACCTTACCTTCAAAGAAGTAAAGTGAATTGCTTGCTGCAAGTTTGATGGGACTAAAAAGAAGGAAAGTGAGGCTTAGAGAGGTAAAGTAATAATTCACTTAAGGTTACATAACTAAGAAGTGTCAGTGCCTCTATATGGACTCAGATCAGGTGACTCTAGAGCTCATGTTCCTTATCACTGTGTTTGCAGCATAGCATGAAGACAGGGGTAAAGAAAGAAGCATATTCTTGGGTAATTGATTGAAGTTCTGTGTTAGCTATAAGTTGTTTAAAAACTCTTCACTTTAAGCAGAGGAGTCTGTGTGTGTATGTGTGTGTGTACATTAACTTTAAACCCTAGAGGTCGTTAGTTTTTATTTGAATACCATAATCAGTAATTCAAATCCCCAGCATGGTAAATTAGCATTAAAGAATTCCAAACTTTGGAGGCCACTGTATCAAGTGTCACCATCTAAATCTGCTCTTAGCAATAGGCCAAATTGACTTGGTCAAGAGGCCACAGGTACATCAGTATTGTAAAAGGGGTTTGTTGACTTTCAAAGAGCAGGACAGATAAATTCAAAAGGCCTCAATTCAAGATCCAATTCCATTTGTAGTTGGCTCTTTAATCTTTTGAAATCACCCATCACCACCTCTGGACCCTTCTTTCCTTACATGTATAGCGGGGCTTTCAAAGAGCTAATGTAGACCAAATTCAATGCTATATGTTTAAACAGTAAGTAACACAATACTGTATGTAGATCTAGGGAGTCCAACACCACTGATAATCAAAATGCCATTAAGGGGGATGCAGAATATACATGTGGTATAATCCTAAGGTATAAAATTAGGGGAATTACATATTATACACATATATGTGTGTGTGTGTATGTATATATATGTATATATATATAAACAATCTAGACATAAACTGAAGAGTAGTTACTTTGAGAGCAGAAGACTGGGGTCATGGAGAGTGGGGAGGTCAGTGAGTATGGAAGGAGACTTTGGTTTTACTGTATGACCCTCTGTGATGTTTAAAATTTTCGAACTGTATATCTTGATCATGTTTACAATCGCTACATTTTTAATTTAAAAAGATTGTTTGTATCAGTGAATCTTGCCGAGAAAAAGAGGTGGTGATAGAGAAGAAGAGCAACAAATCAAGAGATTACAATTATATCGCAATAAAGGTGTCTTTTAAAAAGAGGATATGGATTTTAGAACATTAGGAAACATTGTCCTAAGCCATAGAAACCACTGTTTAAAACCTGGGTACAACTACATGTCATTAATGTGTCTTGTGCTGCTCAGGAGAGAGAAAAGCTAGAGGACCAGAGATTTGTATTAAGAAGTGACTTCTATTAGTTAGAAAATTTATTATTTCAAATTTGTACTTATTTATTAAATATTTAGGTATCTCTGAATTTAAATAAAATTCTTAATTTCATTCTGAAGATGCACTTGATAATGAAGTCAGGTAGTGAAAGTCTGATACCTTGTTTGGTGACTTCCTGCAACCCACCATGGGGAAGGTGCCCCTAATCAGGACTTCAGGTGCAGCCTGTGGTGTGCTAGGAGTCATCTGAGCTGAGTGTATTTAGCAGGAGGAGCACCAGGGTACCAGCAGGCTCACATTTCACTATATAAGCACCAAGTGAATGGGGGGATCCTTGAGGGGCACACTTTGCCAGGAAGGTTCTTTCCAGATTTATCTTCAAGTGTCTTCAGAGGATTTTTCATCAATATCTGGTAGCCCCTCAGTGACTCTAGTTTGGAACACACCTCAAGGTAGATTCAACATATTACATTACTTGATTGAACATGAACTTGTCAGATTGTATGACCAGGAGAAGGAGTTAATTAAGTGGACACAGGGTGGTGAGGTTCACAGAAAGAGGTCAGGGCATTGGCAAGTAGGGGAATTGGAACAGAAATAGTCCAGTACAGATAGAGCAGCGGTTCTCAAACTTCAGCAGGCCTAAGAATCACCTGGAGGGCTCCTTAAAAGAGAGATTGCTGAGTCCTAGACCCAGAATATCAGATTTGTTAGATTTGGGGTGGGGCTTGAGAATTTGCATGTCTAACAAGTTTGCAGGTGATGCTGATGCTGCTGGCCCAGGGACCATGCTTTCAGAATCACTGAGCTTAAATGATTGGGAGGAAGATGGTGAGAATTGAATCTGGAGAGGAAGGGAGATTGTAGGCCAAGTTAAGAAACTTGAATTATATTCTAAGGGGCATTGGGAAGCCACTGGAAGTAACATGTTTTGGCAGGTGTTTTAGAAACATTGCTCCACAATGATGAGAGTGGATTATGGAGCAGGTCGGAGCACTTACCTTTCCTGGAGGCTGGGAGATAATTGGAGGCCTTTCTGGGTGAGATATGTGAGGGTGACTGGAGAAGGTGAGGAGATTGTTTCTCAAAGTTCTTATAATTGTATGGTTTTGAGAAATGTTTAGGTGGAGGGACTCACACCTCAGCCTCTCACGTAGCTGGGACTACAGCAAGTGCCACCATATATCTTATATATAATGCTGTAGTGATTTTTTTTAAGTTTTTTTTTTTTTTTTTTTTACATGGAGATGGGGGTCTTGCTATGTTGCCTGGGCTGGTCATGAACTACTGGGTTCAAGTGACCCTCCTGCCTCAGTCTCCCAAAATGCTGGGATTACAAGTGTGATCCACTGTGGCCAGCTTCAGAGAGTCCATTTAAAGTTGTGGTTTCCATTTTATATTATAGGAGAAGTCTGGAGAGTTTTCTAAAGTGGAGTGACAAAAGTCATGTTTATCCTAATCATCATTTTCAGGCTTTGAATCAATTCATGTAATAAATGTATTCTTTTACATTAGCCCTTTCTTAAGAAAGGTCTGAATAATGTCTTCTGCACTCAATACTACCTGTGATGGGAGAACCAGGTTCCATGATTTTAAAAGTTTGAAAATATCTGTACTGCTTTCTCTTCTAATGGAAAACATCCTTTCCTGGTGTTTTCAATCACTATCAAGAATTGCATAATGGATGATTTAGTTATGAACTGGAAAAACAATTCCCTCCTTTACACATGAAGAACTCCTAGAAATTCATAGAACAAGGCCAACATCCTTGAAGGAAAAAAAAAATTCACAAAAAAATAAATACAGATCTCCTTAAATATCTCAAAGTGTACCTAAACTCATAAAAAGAGAATGAAAATTAAAATACACTAGACGAAAAGTGCTGAAAAGCAGGCGCAGAAAGCTAAGAGAGAATGCTACTGGGATTCTCCCACCCAGCTCCTTCTCTCACACCCAGAAATCCTTCCCTGGAAAGCAGTGTGAGTAATGAAAACTACAAGTAGTCACAGAAAGGTAGAAGTGGCTGGTGTGGTGGTGGGTTACTTTTAAGCTGTTACTTTTTCATTGCTTTGCTGAGAACAGTAGATATTCACTAGCCTAGGTTGGCTGTGACTCCAAGATAGGATTCAAACTGAACAATTCAAAGTCCAGAGAAAATAATCAGCTTTATATGAGTTGCAATTAAGGATTAATCCATATACAACATGAAAAAAATACTGTATTATAGCTTATATTTAATCTTTCTTACTCCTTGTATTAAGTATTCATGTTCACATTTCATTGTTATAAAAGAGCTGAGGTTTTGTAAAAAGTAAAAAACAATTATTGTCACTAAACAGAATCTTGGAGTAAAAATAATTAACACATACTCACACCTGTAAGACCTATATTCACCTCATGGTGTCATAGCCCAATCACAGTTTCACTTGTTTTCAATTGTTCAGCTCAGTATAAGATCAGAGAGAGGGCACCATAAATAAGTGCACAATATACTAAGAGCTTGATAGAATTCCTCATGGTCCAGAGAGGTCAGAAATCAGAGATTCTTATTTTTTTTATTTCTAAGATAAATAATACATGTGCTTTTTAAAAATTTTTTTGTTTTTGTTTTTGAGACAGAGTTTCGCTCTTGTTGCCCAGACTGGAGTGCAGTGGTGTTATCTTGGCTCACCGCAACCTATCTCTGCCTCCCAGGTTCAACGGATTCTCCTGCCTCAGTCTCCCGAGTAGCTGGGATTACAGGCATGTACCACCACGCCCGGCTAATTTTTGTATTTTTAGTAGAGACGGGGTTTCTCCATGTTGGTCAGGCCAGTCTCGAACTCCTGACCTCAGGTGATCTGCCCACCTCAGCCTCCCAAAGTGCTGGGATTACAGGCGTGAGCCAACGTGGCTGGCCATACATGTGCTTATTAACTTACATATACTTTTGTCCAAATAAAAATTTTTAAATACTTGCATGCTTTATTCAAAATACATTGTGAGTACATGTCTTTGCTAATATTCTGTAGTATCATTCGAAGTGGCTATATTATCTTATAGAGGTGCCCTGATTTTGCTTTTAAAAATAAATATCCTCTACAGAACACACTGTCAAGAGAATGAGAAGACAAGCAACAGACTGGGAGAAAATATTTGCAAAAGACATACCTAACAAAAGATTATTATTCAAAATATTCAAAGCACTCTTAATAAGAAAACAACAACAAAAAAGATTTTAAAATGGGCCAATGGTACAAACAGGCACCTTATCAGAGAAGACATACAGATAGCAAACAAGCATAATAATGTTCAACATTATATGTCATCAGGGAATTGCAAATCAAAATGAGATACCACTTCATAACAGTATAATCTAAAACACTGACAACACCAAATGCTGGCCAGGATGTGGAATAACAGGAACTCTCATTCACTGCTTGGTGCAAATGCAAAACAGTGTAGTAACTTGGAATGGTTTGGCAGTTTCCTTCAAAATTAAACAACTTCTACCATATGATCCAGCAAATCGTACTCCCCAGCATTTTTTGAGGGGGTAGTGAAAGAGTACAGGTCTAGAGTTGTTACCTAGGTATATTGCATGATGCTGATGTTTGGGATATGGATGGCCCTGTCACCTGTGATGAACATAGTACCCAATAGTTTTTCAGTCCATAGCCTCATTCTCCCTCCTGTCTAGTGGTCCCCAGTGTCTGTTTTTCCCATCTTTGTCTATGTGTATTCTATGTTTAGCTCCCACTTAAAAGTGAGGACATGCAATATTTGGTTTTCTGTTCTTGCATTAATTTGCTTAGGATGACCTCTAGCTGCATCCACGTTGCTGCAAAGGACATGGTTTTATTCTAAAATTTGTAATAAATGCAATAGAAACCAACTCTGTTTTATGCCTACTCTATTCCAGTACTTTTTATAAATGTAGCTTTTTAGATAATCATTGATATAATCTCATAAAATCTAAAACATCTAGTTCTTCATTTGGATCCCTAGGTCTGCAATATTTAATCTTGCTATATTCATCTGTGACTTGGCATTTTCCCATGGATAATGTAAACAAAAAAGAAAATTATTTTAGCATGAAATAAATCCAACACAATATGTAACAAACTACGTAAATATATAAATAACAACACAGGCCAAATGGATACAGGCCAAATTTAAGAATACTACTGAAATTTACATTTAAAAGCCATTAAATGATTCATCTAAAAGCAGAACTCAAACTGATATCTACAAAACACGAAGAAACTGTGTACATTAGGAAAAAGTGAGTAACAAAATACTAGTTCGTTCTATGGCAGTTGTATCATGTAGTGGTTAGTGGTACCGGCTCTGACATCAGAAATAGACTGAACATCTGTGAAATGTTAACAGTGATATAATATCAATACTTACGGCTGCAATTAGGATTCAATAAGATAACAAAGTAATACTTTCAGTGCATTGTTTGGCATATTGTAATTAACTGACAAATATTTTCATGATGATAGGGAAAAAGTATGAGAAATGAAGTACTTTGATAAATTACAACGGAAAGAAACACATGAAAGTCTCTCTCTAGGGCTTATGATGATTTTATAGGAGGTACAGTGAGCAGAAAAACTCTCCTTCTGTGAGCTGGGCATGCAGCCCTGATCCTAGCGTTGCTGCTGCTTAACCACGTGCTCACGGACAACTGACTTCATCTCTCCTGACTTTAGTTCACAGTTCTGTTCAATGAGGAGGTGGCATGACCTTTCTGTCCAAATCCTTATTTCCTCTTTGTATCTAAAGTGGACTCCCATTAAGGAAGACAGCTGATGGAAGCCTCCTTAGGAACTGGGAATTTCAGTTGCAAGATGTCATTGATTTTTGTTGTTGTTGTTATGTCAAATTAAGAGTCCATTCACTTTCAGCTTTCCACAAGAGAAATTAATATGGCCATGCCTGACTATCCAAACTCCATAAGGAAGCAGCTGCTTTCCCATTTCTCCTAGGCATATGCCTTGAGAATTAAACACAGACAAAACTGGGATTTTTAGTTAGTCTTTAATATAACTCCAACTTTTTAATGGTAAACAAAGATGTTTTAAGTACAGAACATCAGAATACGTTATTATCAGTAGTTCTACACAGCCATAGTGGTCACAGTGCCAAAATTGAGGTCACTCACATTTTAAGGAAATATAATTCACTCTATTTCAGTGGAATCCATGTTCTGGCAGTTGGAATGCAAAGGTGACGCTTATTTTGTGCAAAATGTATTCACTTTATTCGAAAGCAGCTTTCTTTTCTCTCCCTTGCTTGGCATTTTAAAGAACCTGTTCATTTTTCTTTTTTGTTAAAAGTGCTCTAAGAACTAAAAGGGCCGTTCCTTACTGGAATAAAATTAACTACACATGCCATACATTTCTGGGTCAATGTTGCTGGTTAAATTCCCTCAGAATTAGCAATTCATAGAAAATTAATTGTTAAGTTATTGCATTTTCATGCCAAAAGTACAATTTAGAGTTCACAATACAAGGCTCTGTGGTATACAGTGCCTATGAGCAACTTCCCATCATACACTGAGGCTACAGAACTTCCTTGGAGAACAGAACCATTGTTGGCATAAACTGTAGTCACCGTAGGCTTCTCAGATAGAATGTTCTGGATGCGGAGAACCTATTCAGGGGATACAAAGTATTAATATAAGACCACCGTACATGCATGTCACTCAATCACCAATAAGCCCTGTTTTCCACAATGACACACTGATTAAGGAGACATACTGTTGAAAACAGCAGTTACCAACCTTTTAATGTTTAAATTAAAGTACTTTCTCCAGTCTTCAAAGAAAATACTTTCTTAAACCATCTAGTTATTCCATGCCAACACAGGATTTAGTGTTATTATAGCAATTCAGCTTTAATAGAAATACTTTCATACTAATATGCCTACTTTTTCACACTACTTCAACATGAACAAATATCACATCATGTGGTGAGCTGACAATAAATCAGATATTTTAAAAATTGTCAGTATACCACCCAAGAAGGGCATGTCTTTATAAAAATGCCTTTTGACTAGTTTCCACCATAATTTAATACATCAAAAGATTACCTTTCTTAAAGTATTTGAACAATGTAACATTGTCAATTATTGTCTTAAAGCAATTACAAAACCACGACGTAAGTTTATTATTGCTTTAAAATAACTAAACAAATCATCCCTGTGACAATTTATTGTATTATTAGTTCAAAAGGACTTGAATAATTAAGGTTGAAAAACTAAAAATATAAAAACCTCTGATGAGGGAGGATTGTTCGGGTCATACACGAAGAGCTTCTGGCCATTAGGATGACAGCCTACCCAAATGTCCCCCGAGGAAGGATCAATAGATAAATTATCCACCAGTGTATCCAGCTCAAGTACCTTCCAAATGAGAAATTGTCAATATCTAAATGACATGAGAAACTTGATTAAATAATTTAGAGGTAACCTTCCTGCCTCTATACATGTGAGGAAATTACACATTGCCCTGCTTCCACCCTCTAACACCAATATTGCTTAAAAGGAACTTATTAAAAACTGGTTTTGAGTTGCTTCTTCCCTGAAATTAAGAAAGTTAGGGTGATAATCAGTCTCTCTAAAAATCTCTCTTAAAAACTGAACTCCTTTTCCCTTAAAAGATGCACAATGATTGGTTAGCTCAAGGAACTCTAACAAAGCAAGATAGGAAATTCTTACCCTAAAATATGTGTTGTTGAGTAGGAAGAAAATAATAATGGTGTGGAACCCACCTTCATTTATTATTGAAAGAACTGACATTGTGCATAAATCTTCATTTGAGAATGCATCTGTTAGAGTTTTCAATTGTGAAAATTCTTATTGGAATTCTTCCAATGCCATCAATACTTCATGGACTGGGCCCTAAATCTGATGCAAATATTACTCTCAACCTGCTGCTGCATGTAATCATGGTCAGTCCTTGTGATCCCTGGAAACAGGAGCTTTCTCTAGTTGTAGGGAGTATTTAAAAACCCAGAATAGCTACACTGGCATCCATATTTTGTTCTACATGTGGTACTCTTATAGAAAAACCATGTCATTGCAAAGCACAACAGATTACTGTCTATAGGTAAAAATAAATATTTTACCTTCAATTGAGTTAAATTCATATTAGGGTGTTTTTCCAAAACATGAATTTCATGAGCCAATACGTCAGCAACATAGATATACCTTTGCAGAAAGATCACATTGGTTAGAGCTCCATGCCAATATAAAGCTTCATTAATACAGTATGAAAGAATAAGTCTTAATAACCTGCCAAAAAGTTAATCAATCATGTGCCCCCAAGGAATGCTTGATAAAGGTCAATTTTTATTTAAAAAGTAAGCTTTCAGAATCAATTCAGTGGTGCTACAACAATCTGAAATTATTAAACTGTTTTTCAAAAAGCTTCTAAGGAAAAATAATATAGAACATTATTTTGAATATGAAGTCCATATTTGCCACTGAAATGACAACAAAACAAACGCTTGGCTTCACAAGAAAAGCTTTTACATTCCACAATATAATTTGACACTTCTAAATATCATGTACATATAGAAATATATGGTAAAGAACATCTTGTTAAAATGATGATTATTCCTTAATATTCAATAAAATATTTATTAATACATAGAGAATTTTAAGAGTAAGAGATAAGTATCAATTCAGAATAATCTGTCTACATCAAAGGTGAGTGAATTAATGGACTATTTTGAGGTAATTTTATTCATTGAATTAACTGTTTCATGGCACCTGTTCTATTGAGCAATTATCATCTGTAAAAAGCCATGAACTCAAGTGTTGTAGCAGATATAAACATGAAGAAGAAACAGCCTCTCCTAGAAAGTTTATAGTATGTTGGAACAATCTCACTGGTTTGTACACATTAAACACCTAATAAGCATGAGAAACAGTTCAGGTCTAGAAATAGCTAATTTCTGAGGACACAGAAAGGCTCACCAAGGAAGGGGCATCTGCAGTGGCTATGTAAGGAGAGATGAGATTTGAGGAGATGAGGACGGAGGAGGCACTTTCCAGGCAGAAGCAAGCACAAGAGCAGAATCACAGGAGCAACAAGATGAAGGAATGTTTAAAACAATGAGTTCTTTGTCTAAAGCATAGAAAGCATGGAAACAGTAAAAAGGGAGGTTGGAGCTGGCCTATTAAAGTTCAACCCTTTACTCTGCCTTGATGTGAAAAGCAATTGGATTCCACTGAAATCTTAGAATAATAAAGTGGCAACAAATGGTCAGTTCTGTTCCACAATTCCTGAGCATTTGCTTTGTGCCTGGCACTGTGCTGGCATGAGGAGTCAAAGGTGAGGAAGACAGAGTTCCCCTTTTGGGGAGCCCTTCAAGGCTAATAGACATAGAAAGACAAAATTGGCAAGAGTGCAAAAAATCCAAGTAGACAGAAAACAAATGGGAAGAAAGTCTCATATGGTAGTCAGAGAAGATAAGAATCTAAATTAGGCAGGTCTCACTCAAAGGGAAAGGAGTTTGGGGATAGAGGAAGGAGGCACAGGTAGAACCAACAGGACCTGCCTACAGGCTGGATAGGAATGGTGAAAGAGGAGTAAAAGCTGAATCTCCCTTTTCATTATTGTTATTTTTTTGTTAGATTGGGTGACTGGAAAGTTTGACTCTCATAATGGAAATATAAGAGTGAAAAACAGACTTGGCTGCAGAGGTTGGATCAGGTCAGTTAGAGACAATTTAAATTAAATGATTCCACATTCTTTTTCTATAGTCAACAAGAAAGGAAGAGAAACTGGATCACAAAAATAAGGGCATTTAGTTGTCAAGGAGTGCCAAATTTATTTTATGTTGTATTTGTAGTAGTTTAAATTTTTCAGTGTGCAGAGGCAGTAGATAAGAAAGCTAATAAAGAATTTAATATCTTCTCTTATAGGTTGTGGTTGCACATATAAAAATAATGAGATAATTTTGGAGGACAATTTGGCAATATCTATTAAAGTTAACATTTAAAAGAATCACACAGTTTGAGCAAATCTTTCTATTTCTAGGGGTCTGTTCTACAGAAAAGTAGCTCATAGAACCATTTAGCCAGTGCCTTCGGTGGGATTTGAACGCAGGCCTGTATGAGTCAAAAATCTGCAAGTTTAACCATTATGTTATAATACTCTCTTAGGGCTGGGTGCAGTGGCTTATGCCTGTAATCCCAGCACTTTGGGAGGCTGAGGTGGGCAGATCACCTGAGGTCAGAGGTTTGAGACTAGGAGACTAGCCTGACCAACATGGAGAAACCCCATCTCTACTAAAAATACAAAATTATCCAGGTATGGTGGTGCATGCCTGTAATCAGGAGGCTGAGGCAGGAGGATCGCTTGAACCCAGGAGGCGGAGTTTGCAGTGAGCGGAGATCACGCCATTGCACTCTAGCCTGGGCGATGGAGTGAGACTCCATCTCTAAAAAAAGAAAACCCTATCTTAGGGACTTTTTCTTTAAAAAAAAAAAAATACCTGTTTAAACTTCCATGGTATATAAGAAGTATAAAATTTTTTTATATAGAACTCCCCACCCCCATACACATATCCATCAATAGAGAATTGGTTAAATTAGTTTAAGATCATCTTTATAATGGAATAATATATAGCCAATAAAAGTAATAACACATTTATTTGAAAGGAAATGCCTGATACTTCAATATGTATGCATCAGTATGATCACACTTTAAAATTTATATTTATAAAATTAAATTTGACAATGATGTATTCCAAACTTTATATATTATATGTAAGTATACATATATTATTGTATTATATAGTATACTTACATATATGGTATTATATTTGCATATAAATAATGTGACTAAATATTATATGTAAATATATATATAAAATATACATAATTACATATATAGTGTATCTACATATTATATGTATAATATACCATAAATGTCAAGAAAACTATTTTCACATTGACAAAGAAAGCAAGGTAAAGAATTTGGCCAGCACCACAACTGAAGAAAAATGAAGATATTCTATAAGGGGCCATACTTATTATCAGGTGAAATATTGATTCCATTTGCTGAATCAAATCCTTCTGCTACCACTTTAACTTCATTGGGACTGTAGTAAACAACATTTGCCCAGTGTAAGTTCAAGTATGTCTCTAAATATTTTAAGAAAGGATCAGAGAAGTAGTGGTCATTTGTGGCATAGAAATGTGCCGGTCCAACAGCTGTGATGTCATTCACACTGAAAAAGAAAAAGAGCATGTGAGAGGAAATAAAAGGCCTGTTAGTCTCCATATTAAATATTAAGTACTCATATGATTTACACAACATGTGCTTTAAATTTTTGGTAAGAAGAAAAGATGAGCTGAAATCACATGAATATATTCATATACAATATACTATAATATTGTTGCCAGAGAACAATTTTGTATGGTACCAGGTAATCTGAACACAGGTCATTTAGCAATTATGGCAGGATTACTATAAAAGAAGAGGGAACTTAGTGCCATTAAGGCATGTTTTTTGACAGCAAGAAATGTAGAGTTTACCAATTACACGTAAGGACAGAGATGTCCACAGTACAGAGCTGGAGACAGCCTGATTGGCTGGTGAGCTGGTTAGGCAGTCAGTAACATTTACCTAGCTTCCATTCACTTAGTTCCTGGATTTTTCTAATTTCCCTTGCTTAGTTATTAGTCAAACTAAGGTTGACTGTTCAATTTCTACCTGTCTCACAAAGCTGACATGCCGAGAATGAATAGGCACTCAATAAACACCTGCAGAGAGATGGATGATGAAATTGCCATAGTACAATGCTTCAGGTGAGAGATTTATATGCTAAAAACAATTTCATTTTTAAGACCAGTTAGGCGAGGGTTTTATTAAATTTAAATTCCAATTACTCTATGCAAAAATTTCTGAAAGAGCTGCTTTATTCTTTGCTAAATGAAAAATACAGAGCTATGGTGAAGGTAAGTCTCCTTTTTCTGAAAGAGCACCATAATGCTTGGATGGTATTTATGCTCCTATTTTTTTTATCAAGTGCATTTTGGGAAGGAATGATTGGAAGTTATATGCTTATGCCCTAGCTAGGCATAGATAGGCCCTAGATAGGCAATATTTTGAATTTCAGTAGAAATTAAAAATATTCATCGAGTTTAAAGTAAAAGAAGCCATAGGCTAATACACACTGAACTGGGAGTAGCGGTACACATGATTCTCTTTTAGCCACATTTTCAACTAGCTTTATGTTCTTGAAGTGTAATGACCCACTCTCAACTCGAGTGGCTCTAATTCTATGGGATTACTAGCATGCAACCACCACTAACCCTATGAAAGCAATTGGTATAAAGTCCCATGCAAAGCATACAAACCCAATAAAAAAGAGGCCACTCTTCCTTGGCAAGACACTCATCTGCTTGATAAGTCATCTAAGATGGAGGGTGACAGCAGGAAAAAATGTTAGGGTTTGCCTTCTACCCTCAAGATGGGCCTGAAGAGTATCACCCTGTAGTCAGGCACTTCATCATTTCTCAAAGGAGTCCGCACAGAACAGTGAATAGTAGTATAATGAGTGACATCAACTTTCATATGCCGTGCTCGCCCTGGTTTATAAGGAAACTATATACACACACATATATAAATAAAGAAATATAAACTCTTTAGCTCTTACATATTAGCTAATATATACACTGGCACTTATAAAAGATGACAGGACAACCCACCATGGGGATTGTTTGAAAATGCTGGGGATAAATTCGAGAAGGAACAAAACGAGAAAGTACCTTGGAAGAAGCTCATGTTTGACTGTTTTCAGATGCAACAGAGAATTTTCTGCTTCTTCAAATTTAAAAATTTCCACTGTATTCTTGAATTCTGGGTGGTTTACAACAAAGAGATAAACTGTGTCATCTAAAGAATTGAAAGAACAGAGTTAATTTACAAGACGTAACCACGGGACCTCTGGGCAGACACTGACATTTAAATACCACAGGCAAGGAAAGGTTGAATGTATAAGCTGTTGGACGACCTAACAGATCATTCTCTGTCTTTCCTATTGCTGTTTGTCTGGTGTTATTTCTGATCATTGGTTCCCTGACCTTTAAGAAAGTGTTTCCTACTCCATATACAGAATTCATGCATAATCTGTTTCTAGTTTAATTCAAAAATACAGTTTTTTTTTAAATGCAATGATCATAGATATATGAAAAGATTATGACATATAAACATTCTTTTAGATGTTACCTGTTAGAAATTTCAAAATGTAGCATAACTTACTGCCAGCTGAAGAGGCAAATGAACAACTTCTTTGCAATGAAGAATACAGAAATCATTCATGAGTTAATTGTTCTTCTCTTCCTATAAATATGATTCGAATCTATTTTTCACAGTCATTTGTGAACTATCACACATTACTGAACATTGGTAGCTCACTGGCTCTTACCGTTGTCTATGAAAGTGCTGATGCCATGTGGATTGAATGAGGCCAAATCAAACCCACGGCTGATTCTTAATTCCCGTGCCCTCGGTTTTTCTTCTTTTAGATCCATCATTAGTATTCCTCCAGGCTTATCTGGTGCAAAGCTGTGGAGTCCTGGGAATTTTAGACCCTTTCCAAAACAGTGAAAAATATTAAATACAAAAGCTTAAGTAATTTTATGGACTAACATGGGAACTGTACATGAAGGATAAATAGAGATTGTGGTTAAAGTAGTGGCATAAAGCCACAAAAACTCAAAAAACAGAGAAAAGATAATAGAAAAAATAATAATGGGGAGGTGGAACACTGAAAGCCTGAAAATAACTGATTTTGTTGATACAGAAAATCAGGGATTTATTCTCTTCATAGGGTAATCAGAAGGTTGGTGGACTAGGTGATTCCAGGGAGAGCTGAAGGTGGAGAAAAGTGATATCTATATATACTGACTGTGGAAAGTTTGTTTACTACTAGATCCCAGTGCCTGGAACAGTGCCTGGCATACAGCCCATCCTTCTCCCACTCATTCAAAATGTCACCTTTATCGTGTGCTGGATCTCTGACATTTACATATTGGTCTGTTTAGGGACTCTCTGTTTTGTTCTTTTAATGTCTCATGTCTATTCCTGTGCCAATATAACACTTTTTAAATTACTACAGCTTTAGGTCAGGCCTGGTGGCTCATGCCTATAATCCCAGCACTTGGGGAGGCTGACGTGGGAGGACTGCTTGAGGCCAGGAGTTAGAGATCAGCCTGGGCAACATAGCAAGACCCTGTCTCTACAAAAAAAAAAAAAAAAAAAAAATTAGCTGAGTGTTGTGGTGAGCACTTGTAATCCTAGCTACTCAGGAGGCTGAGGTAGAAGGACCTCTTGAGCACTGGATTTTAGGAGTTCAGGCTGCAGTGAGCTATGATTGCACTACTGCACACCAGCCTGGGCAACTGAGCCAGTCCCTACCGTCTCTAATGACAGTTTTGTCTTTTTTCTTTTCTATCTCACATTTCTTTTTCTAGTTTTACTGAATTAGTAAGAACTCTAGTAGATTACTGATGGTTATGGTATTGTTGGGTATTTTCTTCCTGTTCTGAACATTAATGCAAATGCAGCTAATGCTTCACCATCAAGAATGATGTTTGCTGTAGTTTTGTGGGAATTTTCCTTCTCTTTCTAGTTTGCTTGGAACTTTAGGAATGAGTATTGAATTTTATTAAATGCTTTTTTGGTATTCACTGAGATGATCTAGGTCTTTTCTCTTTTAAATCAGTTAATAAATTACCTATCAGTCTATCTAAAATGGTGATTCATCATTACATTCGTAAGGTAAAGCCTTCTTGGTGATGTTAAATTTTATGTGAAGGCACTACCTTATTCAGTTTACTAATACGATGCAGTCATATTTACACAAAATTAGGGGCAAAATAGAAAAGTCTCACTTTCTGTATAAAATTGGACATAAGAGGAAATCTCTCCAATTAAAAAAGATTATCTACAATTGTATACTTTCATGGAGGGCAGGCCTGGTAAGAAGAACAAACTGGAATTATGCTATTGTTACATGGCAGTGCCACTTCAGTTCTTAATAATCTCTATTCTTTAAGAATGTCCCCAAAACAAGAGCATGATTTACATGCAAAGGAAGCACTATCAGATGGTGATAACTAGTCATGGTTATGTTAGCAGTCCTTATTAAGTATTTTTTCTCTTTTTAAAAATTTATTTTTAATTGTGATAAAATACATATAACATTCATCACTTTCACCATTTTTAAGTGTACAGTTCAGTGGTGTTAAGTACACTCATATTGTTTACATTTTTTATATTTTATTCTATGTCATCCAATTCTTCATGAAGTATGACATTAGTTTGAGGTGACCCTCAACCCATAACTGTAAAATACATTGGGTTAGATGAGCTAAAATTCTAGGAAGAAGAACGAACAACTTCCACAATGTAGGACCTCTTCACTTAGAAGAGAGTACACTCCAGGTTTTATTTAGAGACAATGCCAAGTAAATGAAAAACAGCAGCAAACTGGGAATATTTCTAAGTTTTAAAAAAAGTGAAATAACCAAAGGAGGATCACAGAAAAAAAGCAGAAAAATTCTACTGAAGTGGCTATAAGATCTTTGTAACTATAATATGCCCCCAAGCTAAAATGGCTGTAGATTTATGTGCTTGGAGACCTCATCCCTCCTACCTCAGATTTATTACTATGGGGGCCAGAGAGAAATCTTGAAATAGGTGAATTCTAGCTTATAAAACTCTCCAAGAACACATCCTTGCAAAACAACAACAAAAAACACAAATAAACTAACAAATTAAATAATCAATGCAACTGCCTTCTACTTTATTCAGAATTTTTGCATCTTTACTTATGAATATTTGGGACCAGTGGTCCCAGTGTTTTTTCCTAAGCCTATATACACATGTGCAAGCATGTGCTCCTAAACAAACCCAGAGTCTTACTATAAATATCACTTTATTCATTCTGTGTGGGCAATTAAATAAAACCTTCCTTTTAAAACCTTATTTTTAAAATTAAATATATATATAGGTGTTTCTGCTAAAGCCCATAGTATTTCTTTATTCCCTCAGTGGTAATAACCAGCTGCTCACAGTCTTTCATATAAAAACCATCAGGAACCTGAAGAGTGTTCTAATTCTCATTCTACTCCAAGCTGAGTTCTCTCACCTTTCTCATAAGTCTAACAACTATTCTATTAGTGTGGTGACTCCCTTCTAAGTATCTCCCAGTTTTTCACATCCCTCTTGAGTCTCAGAGCCTGAAAATAATGGATGTTGAGAGGAAGTAAAATAATTACATTCAGGCTTCAGAGCTGGTTACTTCTTCCTCCAGAAAAACTGGACCTGTGAAGATGCCAAGAACTCCTAAGTCTACCCAAGTCGGGGAGGTAGGTGGTCAGAACCTCCTCATCTGTCCCCTTATCTGGATTCCCAATTAGAATGGATATTGTTACAAGCTAGTTTCAACAATATTCACAGCAATATTCACAAGCCAATTGTTTTTAAAGTCTTTCTATTGAATACCCAGAAAGGATATTGTTTTTCAGCTTATAAGAATCAAGGCAAAGTGAAGGGTGTAAATAAACTCAGTGACTTTCCACTTATGATTGACTATTCAGGGGAAAAAAGAAAGAAAGCAAAATGGCAAGGTTGGTATAATATTTGAAAATAAATAATAATGGCAAGAATATTTGCTTCAAGTTGAATATGTAATAGAAAGATGAGTAGATGCTGTATTTAAAATAGTATAATGTCAGTATTGAGTATCCACAGTAAGACCTCAAATATCCCTTTTAATAATGCACATTTAAAACACAGATTGCGCTGGGCATGGTGGCTCACTCCTGTAATGCCAGCACTTTGGGAGGCTGAGGCGGGTGGATCACCTGAGGTCAGGTGTTGGAGACCAGCCTGGCCAACATGGCGAAACCCCATCTCTATTAAAAATACAAAAATTAGCCGGGCATGGTGGCAGGTGCCTGTAATCCCAGCTACTCGGGAGGCTAAGACAAGAGAATTGCTTGAACCCGAGAGGCAGAGGTTGCATTGAGCTGAGATCGTGCCACTGCACTCCAGCCTGGGCAATCAGAACAAGACTGTCTCAGAAAATAAAAAAAATTAAAAAAGGAAAACAAAACAAAACACAGATTGCGTTGGAATATTTTAGTGCAATGCAGTGGGGAAATAAAGAACACTATCTCAATGGGCAAAGAGTCTTCATCTCTACATTTAGAAAAGCTGGAGGAAGTTTTCCAAGATCCTGTTTGACCTCTCTTTTCTTCAGAATGCATCTTGGAAAATGAATTTTAAAAGCAAATTACTGTTCTGCAGCCCTCATCAAATACCCTTGTATCTCCTCTGCTGAATTTAGGGAAGGAAGAAGACACTCACCACACTAAAGAAAGCCAGACCATTGGGAAGTATGTCAATATCTTCAGAGCCAGCTTCTGTAAATTTAAGGAACAGATAAATGTCATGTTCAGGTTCTGTTATTTGTTACACAGAGCATAACTGAGACTTTGTTTACTTTATCAGAGTGACTGTATCTTTAGGGATGGTTCTGATGTTTTTTCCAAGGAACCATTCTTTTTAATAAATGTCAGTTTAAACCCCTTCCTGAAGTGAACTTCTGACTTTAAATGTTAGATATTTTATGTTTACTCAAATCAAAGTCAAGTTATCACCACATTTCCAGCTATAATACAGAAAAAGTTGACATCTGTACACTCTTATGATAAACATCCAGATGTCCGTATAAAAGTAATTGACATCAGGGGAATATTACTTTCTGAAGGAAGGGCTCATAGGCATTTAACCATGCAAATATCCTTGTCCTCTTTTTTGCTCATTCAATCTGAAGCAAACAAACATCTTTCTCATTAACAGAGGTAAAACACCTGGGATTATATATTCCTTCTTTTAAAAACAGTGCCAACTTGTTCTCATAAGCAAAGAAAGCTTTTCTATTTAATCTTTAAATTCAGGCTTTACAGAAAAAACTAGCAGAAGAAAATTAATGAAAAATACCATGCACCTAAGCCAGTTGAAGCTTCTCACTACTGTCTCTGAGGCAGGCTACAATTACTATTGATTGTTTATTGATTGTCTGCAGTACACTCCACACAGCACAGCAAATAATTAGACATAAGCCTTTCTCATCAGTCTCACTGTATAAATTCTACAGACAGATAATACACCCAAACACAAGAAAAGAAGAATAAAAATGGCCTAGATTAAGCCAAACCATGACACATTCTTTGAGTCTACAAAATCCAATCTTCCTCTTTCAGACTTCTCCATAGGATTTCTTCAAGATTATTTCTAGGTTGTCAAAACCAAACAGCATCTATCTATCCAGCCATTTTGGTCTTGCTTCGTGAGTTTGCATTTAGCCAGTTGCCTCCAGTGTTGCTTGCTCCATCATAGTGCAGAAAAGCAAAACAAAATAAAAATGCCAAGAACTTCACATTGTAAAGATGACCCATCTGCCTGCTCCTCACAAAGAAGATACATAGAAATAAGCTTAAGTATGGCACAGTGGAGGGATTCTCCATCTGGGGTCTGTGGATACCTTTTGGGCTTCAAAGTATCTGTGAACCCTCTGAAATTCTATGCAATGCAAAATGTCTCATGTATGCACACATGAGAATGTTCTGTTAAAAGGGTCCCTGATTTTCATCAGATTCAAAAGAGAGACCGTGATTCCCCCAAAAAGGTTCAGAACGACTAGACTCTAGTTCCACAGTGGTTGTCCACTGATAATAAGAATCAGGGGAACACTACACTACATACACATGTATACACACGCAGGTACACACACACACACACACGCACACACACAGAGAATTCTAGTCCAGGTTTTGCTTTTCAGTCCTATTTAGTAGAAGCTCAATTAATTAAAATTTGTTTTTCTTGAAAATTATTTTAAAAAATTTAATTTCCAGGTATACAATGCTTACATACATGGAAAAAGAAAGGATATATAGAAAAAATTAACAATGCTTCTTTGGGTGATAGGATTATGAATTATTTTTATTTTTCTTTATCCTTTGTTTAAAGTTTTCTACAAAATCTTATATTTTTTAATAATTAAGGAAAGAGAAATCTTTAAAAAAAAATACATTTATTTCAACCATATTGTAACTTCTGTTTAACTCCATTGCCTAATTCCAATGGAAAAAAATGTATCTATCTGTAGCCTTCTTTGGAATATTTTCCAGATCTACTCCCCTGTCATCATTTCTATAGCTACTACTGCAGGAAGGTTTTATTACTGCATATCTCCTCTTTGGTGTGATTACGTCAAGAGCAGTCAATGCTAGAGAAATTTTTGCTTCTCTAATTTAATGATAATAACTATCATACATTAGGTACACCAAGTACCAGGCTCCTTGTAAATACCCTGCATACAATATCTCATATGATTTCATAATACTAAGAGCCAGTATTATTATCTTTTGTTTTAGAGTGAGACCACGGAGGCTTTGGAAAAGTTAAGCAATTGCTCAAGGTCACAAACTGGGAAGCTGGAACTCAAAGCCTTTGGTCTGACTCAAAAGCAAACAAAACATTCAAGCTAGAATTTACTGAATTTCCTCTGTCAGAAACATCCCGATTCCTCTGTAAAGCCACTTCACTTGTAAATTCAACTGTGTCAATTCCATATGTTGTCTTTTTCCCCTAAAGTTTTGCTTCCATGCCTCTCACCAACATCTCTACCAATGAATATCCTGCACTTTTCTTTAAAACCTCTTTCAAAACCTTTTCTTTCTTTTTCGTATTTCAACTTATTTTATTTCAAAACACACTTAATAAATCTTTACTTTTTTTATTCTAGTGATATACATTAATTTCAATATTGCATTCCAGTTGATATTTATGTAAATATGTAAAAACTTAAACAATGTGTACTGATTTGGCACTGTTTGTCACTCTTATTGTGTGCTTGACTGTCTCCCTCCCCTTCGTCGGTTCTCTCTCTTTAAACTTTTTATTATGGGAAATAGACACAAATAGAGAGAATGGTGTGGTGAACTCTTATATACCCAGTACCCACCTTCAACAGTTTTCAGCTCATGGCCAGTCTTGTTTCCCTTGCAGTCTTACCACTTATCCTCATCCTGTGTTATTTTAAAGCAAATCCCAGGCATCGTATTATCCCTAAATATATTTATACAAACCACAATATCATTATTACACCTAAAAATTCACAATAATTCCTCAATATCATCAAATATCTAGTTAGTATTCAAATAGCCAATCATTTTTAAAAGGTGTAGCTTTAAAAAATTTACAGTTTGTTTAAGTCAGAGTCCAGGTAAGGTCCCACACATTTCAATTGATGGATGTGTCTCTTATTTCTTTTAATCTACCCCATGTCAGTCCGTTATTGCCTGTGGGCAGGAGGACTTAGCTCCCTGGGTGCACTGAGAGCTTTTGGTAGACAACACTCAGGGAAGCTGGGGGGATGTGGGGAGGGCATCCACTGCATCCACTGCTCAGGGGAATTAGGGGGAGAAATTCCAGGCACAAAGAACAGCATGAGCAAAAACCCACAAATGGCACAGCGCAGCACGCCAAACCCTTTCTTTAGAAAGTCCTCTAGCTTATCACATTTAATTTCAGTATCTTATTACTTTAGCAATTATCTGTGTCAGAGGTGGCCAAGTGTTCACCAGCATCCATGTTCCCTTTCTTCCTTTTTAGCCTTTTTAGCAATAGGCACGTAGCAACATAGCTATAGATAACATATCCCACCCTTTCTGGCTGACAGATGTGGCCATATGTCTAAGTTTTGGTCAATAGGATGTGAGAATACAATATATATGCAACTACTGGCTAGAAAAAAAAATCTATATAAATTTTATTTCTACCCCTTCCTGCTGGGAAATGGCAACAAGCAGAGATCCAGTCTTATACGAAGATAGCAGTGTTGCTTCATCAGCATTTGCCCCTGAATGACCACATGGAACACAGTCACCCAACTACCCTAGGCCATTCGCTTACCTTAAGACTGACGGGAGAAAAATAAAAATAAACTTACCTATTTTCTAAGCGACTATAATTTTATAACAGCAACTCATCCTTTACTATACCCAATAGAGTATCCCATATGTAATGTAATATATTGTTTCTACTTTTCTGGTTCACTCATCAAGTATATATATTAATCACCCTGGGAAAAGACACTATATTGGAAAGTGAATTTGCAAAAGCTGCTTAACCTCCTTGAGCCTCAGGTCCTTATCTGTTAGAAAAAGAAAAGACGTATCTATATCTCACAGTGGTTTTTTGTTTTGTTTTGTTTTCCTTTTCTCCCATCAGTAGACTGTAAAGTACTTGATTATAAGGGCTACAGACTTCAATGCTTTTTTCCGCCAGATCTCCCAAGCAGCAGTTTTATTGTAAAGGTCTTGATTGCCAAGTGCATAAAATTGTTAGTTATCTTGAGAAAGACAGTCCCTTCAAATTTTGAAGGCCAGACATTTAGAAAATAAGATTTTTTAACTTTTAAGCCTCAAATAAACTAGCTCTTGACATTTTAATTGTTAATATGCAGGTGGTGTTAATCTGCCAAATCTTGGGTGTATAAAAGCTTAGTTTCTGTCTGTAAGATACACTGGGAAGGAATTTTTAAAAAGGACTAAATAGTGAACTTAATTTCTGCCCCACAGAAGGCATACATCCTGTATGATATGTAGTCAATAACTATGATTTATTAAAACAGATACAATATGATACGATATATATAAAGCACCCAAAAGTTGCACATAGTTCACTTCCAGTGATGGTGACTGAAGCACTGTAGTGTGTGCGTATGTATGTGTGTGTTGATGGGAATCAAGGGCAAGGGGGAAGGAGGGTTCACCTCTTAGAGGGATTAGTTGGCCTCAAGTGCATAGCTACTACTGTTTTCAAAACAGAAAATAAGAAACAGCCCTCTCTATCATAAAAAGTTGCTTTTGCCTGTATAGAAACGTGTGTCCAGCACATTGTTATTCCTTACCGTCAAAGACCTGTGAGTAAGTAACTGTTGTTAAAGATATATAACCACAAGTTATTATTAACCATTATGCATCACTAACATAGCGTTTGACAAATGTTCATACGGTGTGTGCTAACCACAGGGCAAAAGCAAAAAAGGAAAAAAAAAAAAATAAAGCACAATTCTAATTAGATCTAAAAATGTATCCCAAATGTGCTTCTAATCACTCATCCGCTCCGCTCTGTTGCCTTCTGAAGTGCCTCAGAGGCATTTAACACTTCACAAGAGGGGCCATAGGTGACATATTTCCTCATTCTTTCCAATTCCAGACAGCAGCTCACACACATCACAACATAAAGGTCACAAACATAGACAGATGCCTGTTCAGAATACAAATGTTGCTGGGCTTGTTTTTCTCTGAGGAGTGCTCCATCCCAGTGAGTTGTAAGAATGTACTTGGCAGTCTGTCATGTAACATGGCTGGTTGTGCCCTATTGTCTACTCTGAGACTTGTATTCACAGAAGGTGGGCTTCCCAGGGCCAAGGGCTGTTTAATAATGTGACAATTATTAACTCAGCAGCAAAAGTAACCTAAGAGATCACTGGCCCAACCTCCCACCCTTGCCCAACATCTTTTACTAATGCCATCTGGCTTTTGCTGAGTGACCAGTTCTGAGAGGTCTCCTCCTGATTGCAGCTGGAAGGCAAGATGAAGCTGCTAAGTTACTTGGGACTCTTGAACTGTCTGCATGATCCAGCACAGATGTTGTCAATCTGCTATCTGTTATGAGTTTGCCTCCTCCCACTAAGTGTTTGGGCAATTGAAAGAAAGAAGAGAAATTCCAGGACAGCCAGCCAGTCTAGGGGATGGGAGGTGGAACCGGGGAAATACAAAAGTATCAATGAAAAAAAGGAGAAAGAACACATAAGAAACAGATGCCTAAGGAATGAGAGGCAGAGCAACCTGAGGAAGCTGATTTAAAAGAAGAAAACAAGGGAGGCAAACAAGGGATTTGTAGAGAAACTCTGAAGGTTGCACTGTCAAGTGATGGTTTATTTTTACTGAAAGAGTGCTGAGAACCCTGTCTGCAGTGAATGTAGTTACAACTATGAGGTACCGAGTTTATTACTGTTGCCAACTTGAGAGCAATTTAGCAATGACTGTCAAAACTTTACACACATATCCTAAGGGAACAACAATCCCATTGTTAAGGATGTATTCTACAGCTAAACAAATGCAATAGCAATGATGTTCACTGATCTGTTCATAGTTGCAAAAAACTGTAACAACCCAAATGTACATTAAAAGGGGACTGGTTAAATAAATAATGGAATGTGAAAATATTAAAAAGAATAAAGTAACTATATATGCTGATGTGGAAAGCTGCTCACATTGTTTTAGGAATGAAGCAGTTTGTGAAATATTTACACTAAAATTCTATTTGTGAAAAAAAGTCAATATATTTGTCTGCATATGGACTGAAACTATCAGGAAAGATAAAAAGCTAGTTTTGAAATATTATGCATAATTTGACCCCATTTATATTTTTAAAAATTATGTATAGGAGTATTCATAAAAAGACAGAAAAAGATGGAAGGACACTCAAAACTTGTTTAACAATGTTACCTATTCCAAGAGGAGAACATTTCCATGTAACCTGAGTTTTAATTTCTAAAGAATAAAACAAAATATTAAATTGTCTCTCCTACCTCTAGAGAAGGATGTTGTTATAAAGGACTAGAAAGGACCCAATGACAGTCTAGTTATTTCCACACTGTGGCTCTCGGAGTAAGATTATAAATAAATGGTCCCAGGCTTTTTAGAGTCTAAAACCTTCAGTCTAATCACAAACTCATCATTATAGGTGACAAATACAAAAGCCAACTTTGCCTAAGGTCACATTGTGGCAGAATAGAACTAGAAACTAGATGTTTTGACTTCTAATTCTTTTTGTTTCTAATCATACCATGAACCATATCTAAGGAAAGCCAATATTGGCTGGGCTTAATCCTAGCACTTTGGGAGACCAAGTTGGGAGGATTGCTTGAGGCCAGGAGTTCAAGACCAGCTGGACAACATAGCAAGACCCTGTCTCTACAAAAATAAAAAACTAGCCATGAGTGGTGGCATGTGCCTGTAGTCTCAGCTACCCAGGAGGATGGGGCGGGAGGACTGCCTGAGCCCAGGAGGTGAGGGCTGCAGTGAGCCAAGATTGCACTACTGCATTCCGGCCTAGGTGACAGAGTGAGGCCACCTATCAAAAAAAAAAGAAAATTTTAAAAAAAGGAAAGCCAATATTTATTGTTCACTGATAATTTAAAAACAGTTACTATGAGTCTATCACGTACTAGGGACATGTACTTAGTAGATGACAAAGGGTAAAAGACAGCAAGACACTGACTCTACCTTGGAGAAAAACTGCAAACACGCCAGAAAGACCCTCAGTGCTGGAGAAGAATCTGGGCAGATCCCTCCTTATCTATAGCAAAACTAGGGCTTGCTCTTAGGAGCCCCTCCTCAAAGACTCAGGCTCCACAATACATCCTACATAAAGTCAAGGGAAGAGGGAGACTCTCCCCCTCTGTAGTGAGAGCTTAGAAGATAAAATAAACACAAGTTTTTACAATACATATTGTGACGTGCCGGTACATTAGTCCGTTCTCACGCTGCTAATAAAGACATACCTGAGACCGGGTAATTTACAAAGGAAAGAGGTTTAATTGACTCACAGTTCCGTGTGGCTGGGGAGGCCTCAGGAAACTTACAATCCTGGTGGAAGGTGAAGAAAACACACCTTTCTTCATATGGCAGCAGCAAGGAGAAGTGCCGAGCAAAAGGAGGGAAAAGCCCCTTATAAAACCATCAGATCTCATGAGAACTCGCTCACTACCATGAGAACAGCAGCATGGGGTAACCACCTCATGATTCAATGACCTCTCACTGGGTCCCTCCCACGACACATGGGGATTATGGGAACTATAGTTCAAGATGAGATTTGGGTGGTGACACAACCAAACCATATTGGTCAGTTACATGTTAGCCATAAGATAAGATCCTAGTTACAGAGTAGTGAGCAGGGTAAATGCTGTCACTGCCTACATAAAGCTTCCTTCACTAGCTGATCACGAGGCTCACAGAACACAGACTGCAGCGGCCATACCTGACAAACAATACAGACTTGATAAAAATAGTTCAGAGAAGTCGCAAAACAAGCAAGAAATCAAATGCTAAACATAGAATTACACACAAAAAAGAATAATTTACAGTGACGGTAGAAAAGAAGAATAAATAGAGGGTGCATGAGATCAAGAGGTTGACCAAAGAGGTTTTTGTTGATCCAATGTGATTTATCCACTGCAAAACAGTAATTTCATGCTAAAATACCATTCATGAGTGTTTTAATGTTAATGGCCAAAAAATGCAATGTTCCCAACAAGCATTTTCACATACATACCAATTCCTTTAATCAGGTGGCAGTTTGGAAGGTCTACAGATTCTACTTCTCTCGAGGCTTTAAGTCGATTTCTGTTACAAAAAAATATATATATATTTGTTTATGTATTCCCTGCTTTGTTTTAGAAAGGGTTTAAAGAGGCTTGCAGCAATACATAAAACACAGCGTTTTAAGTCTAAAGCAGATGAAAGAGAAAATAGAAAAACAAGAGTAGGAACATAAAACTGCACCAGAAATGAAGTTAAAACAAAAAGGCCTATTGCAAAGTTCTATATACTGATATGGGTTTTTTTTTTTTATTATTATTTTAAAGCCAATAACTCAACCAATAAACCTTATAATGCAAGTTCCTACGCAAATGTAAACAGAGCACCAGCTCGCATTTCTCACAGTGTTGGTGTTGTGGGAAAAGAGTTCCAGATGTAGAACCAGAAGCCCTGTCTTCCTTCTGAAGAGTCAAACAATGAAAAATGACTCTAAGCCTCACACAGAGACTGCAAAGAAGCCAAGAGAAAATGGCATTGCTCAGAGCCTGACACACCAAAGACATCCCACAAACAGTTACTAACAAAAAAGAGAAGAAGGCAGCATCCCTATCACAGTATTTTTTAAAATAAGAATTTATTTATCTTATTTCAATAGCTTTTCAGGGTACAAGTGGTTTTTGGTTACATGGATGAGTGATATAGCAGTGAATTCTGAGATTTTAGTGTACCCATCCATGACAGCATTTACTGGAGTAGGAAGGATGGAGAACACCAACTAGTTTTGTAACTACTTTAGCAAAACTATTTGCTGTTGTATATCCAGAAAATTAAAAGGAGGAAATAATAAGAGAATGTTGAACTCTAATAGGATGTCTTCCCCATCCCTCTCCACTCTAGAAGCAGTTTGGGGCAACACCTGTGGGATCTTTGGTTTTGAAGGCCACGTACTATTGGCTTTCCCTTCTCCTCTCACATTTTTTCACCTTCTCTGTTCTCTAGAGCCATAAATAATAAAAATAGCACCTTGTAGAAACTTTACATTTTTCAGTGGTTCCCACATACCATACATTTAAGAGACAAAATAGCTATTTGCTGTGTGTCCTTCTCCTGTGCATATCCCTAACAGTTTCTGAGGTCTAGACACTGGGGAAGGCTTCTAGAATATAGCGCAGGCTACCGGTTTCTTCTAGATAACCCAGAACTACTCCTAGTTTGTACCAACTACACATTTTGGCAATTCATATCATACATAAAGTTTCTAATTAAAATGTTAATCAGTATGTATTTGAAATCATGTAACTTAATATTAAGTCTTTTGAAACAATATAGCAATAAGGCAAAAAGTATAAATAAATCAATATTTAAATATAATAAAAATATGATGCATTAAATGTATTAAATAATACAAATTTTTAAATAAAGCATTAAAAAATACAATACATCTCACTCCTACGTGTCACAGAAGTGATTCAAGAGGAAAAATAAGCTAGAAAACCAAATACTACATGTTCTCACTTTAACTGGGAGCTAAACAATGGTGCACATGGACATAAGATGATGATGGTAGACACTGGGGACTACTAGAAGGGGAAGGGAGGGGAGTGGACAAGGGCTGAAAAACTATAGGGTACTATGCTCACTAGCTGGGTGATGGCATCATGTTCCCCAAACCTCAGCATCACACAATATACCCATGTAAAACCTGCACATGTACCCCTTGAATCTAAAAAAAAAAAAAACTGAAATCATAAAACAAAGAGAGAGAGGAAAAAAACAGTTTATGTAGCCTAATGTGGTAGTAATCTTAATTGTGATGATGAGGATGACACTCATGATAATCATGGGTGGTCAAAGGAAATAAATAACAAAAACACGTATAATTTACCGCTGTTCTGAGTGATTTACCTCCATGCATTCATTTAATTCTTCAAACAACCCTATAAATTCATTTAATTCTTCAAACAACCCTATAAATTAGGTAGCATTATTCCAAATTTAAAGATGAGAAAACTGAATCAGACAAAATAATTTTCCCAAGGCTCAACTTAGCCAGAAGTGCTGGAAGCAGGGGAGTTTTTGCTTTAAACTACTCTGTACTTTTCTCAGAAAGTAAAGGGATCTGTGTTCTTGTCTTAGCAGTGCAATTGCCATGACCTTTGGCAGGTCAGTTAATCTCTATAGGTGTCAGTCTTCTTTATGGATAAAATAAGGATGAGCCTAAAACACCTCCAAGATTCTACTAATGTTATATGACTCCAGAAACAGATGCAGATACAAAGCAATAGGTTATAACTGCTGTTTGTACGCTAAGTTTTAGTATCATGCATTGGTTTGGATGTCAATTTTACACAACTTACTACTATGCCTATTTGACTATACAAAAATAGGAATAACGATGTTTACCGTCTACCTTTTTCAAAGATAATCTCTTTGGATTAAATACAATCTGTTCAAAGTAACACATTCTGACGTGTTTGGAAAGTTTAATATGGGCTTCCGGTTTCAGAGTCAACTTAGGTTTGCGTAAGTAATTGATGCTAAATAGGGCAATCTTTTTCAACCAGTTTTCTTGTACAGTATCATGCTTTGATATGCAGCCTACCTGCTATTAACATGGAAGAGTTACATGGGGATTGTGCATAACTTCTACTTAACTGATTTTTTTCTTGGCTTTCCCTTTCGATAAAAGAAAATGGGGGTTTTGCCTCTATCCTTCCTGGACCATTAAGACTTCCAAATTTCTTCAGTTGGAAACTGCCAGACATTTTCCCTGGCAGAACAATCAGTTCCCTGCTTGTTGGTGGACTTCTGTTTTCTGGGTGGCAGACCGTAGTGGCTGACAAAATTAACGCCATTCCCACCCCCCCTTTCTTTCTCCCTTGCTGCTTCCATTGTAGTGGTGGGCAAAGCAAATATTTGCTTTCCCAGACTCCCCTGTATTGAGATGTAATCATATGACCCAGGTTTTGGGGAAAGGTACTGTGTTCTGGATACAAACGAGAGTCATGAGAAGAGAGCTAGCTGGCATCACTCTGTTTCCTTTCTTCATGATTTAAACACACATGCAGTGCTTGAGACTGCAGTAGCCATTCTGTATCCTTGAGAAAGATACAGCTATAAAGTCAATAGGGAGAGATCAAATAATGAAAATACATGAAGAACCCAGTTCCTTGATATAATCACTGGCTCAACGAGCAAGCTCTATATTGGGTCACCTACAGAGGTGTTTGTCACGTGAGGAAAATAAATCCCTCTTCAAATGAACTACCATTAATCTGATTGTAGGTTACTTGTGGCTGGAAGCAATCCTCACTGGCATCAGATTTAAGAAGTTTGTGTATTTAAGAAATACACATATTTCTCTCAATATAGAGAAAGCTATACAAACCTTTTTGGATTAGATTAATAAGCCTAAAAGTATTCATGTAAAAAAGCACGACATAAATGGTATAAACACATATAAGTGAGGATATGAGAGGAGGAACACTCTTTACTACTGCCAGAGCCTATTTATTCCCTAACACTTTTATGTCTATAACATGCTCATGACTGTGCTAGGTCAGAGATGCATGGCTATTGCCATTCTGCTGTCAGGCAGGCATCACTAATCAATAGCAGCACTCTCCCTTTAGCCCTGAGCCAGCCTCAGACACATTGTTTCGCAACCACAGGGAGTTTGTTAAAACTGACACTCAAAAGGAAAGCTATTTGCCTTCTCTATTTTAGACTCCTATTGTTTTTCTTTCTTTTCTTTCTCATTACAGTTATTTATTAATTATTTCTTCATCACAAGCCTATGGTAGGTAAAATACAGGAAACGGTATCTGCTGGCTCCCTTCATTGGTGTCACAATCATTCCCCAAGTGACCCCTATGGAGTCCAGTGACCAAGGAATCCATGAGTAGAATTCAGGGATCCACGAACTTGGATGGGGGAAAAATACATCTTTATTTAAACCTCTAATTCAAATTGAGTATTTCCTTTGATGATGAGTGTACGCAACAAACCACAATACTATTAGTAGTATTTGTGACTCTGTCACTAATAGAAATTACAGATACTTTTCTATCGCATTTCAGTTGTAGATAGCTCAAAGTGCTATTTATATTCATAGCTACTTCAAAATATCTGTTAGACATTTACCTACCTCTAGATCCATTTAAGGGTTTAATTAAAACAGTATATTATATCATAAATTTTAAAATAGTTTGGTAGCAGTATTTAAGTATAATTGGTTTCCTTTGTAATCCTATATATTTTATTTTACTCATTTAAAAACATGATGCTGAGAAGGAATGAAGGCTTCACCAGACTGCCAAAGGGATGTATGGCACAAAGGTTTAAGGAATTTTGCTTGAATTTCATTGTTTTCACAGATGTCATTTATTGAGCTGACTGTGTGCCTGGCATTGTTTTAAGCATTCTCATAGTCCCACTGTGGAGCAGGTAGTTGCCCATCCTACAGATTACAACACCGGGGCACAGAAAAGTGAAATAATCACTTTTCAGTTTTCAGAAAATCAAGTTTTCAGGTAAACAGTAGAGGTATGAATGAACTCAGGCTACCTGTTCACAAAGCATGAACTCTTAACCAACAGTCATTAGCATGAAATCAATCTCAGTTTTTTTTCATTCAGGAAACAGCAGTACCCTTCCAGAGGAGAATGAGACCAGGGGCTGCTAGCTATTACCTGGCTCATGGCAGGTAGCAGTAAGGGTGCACCAAGCTATGGTGCCAATATGCCCCTGAGCAAAGTGGGAATACAGTGTTACTATCAGGAGTTTCTTTGTGCCGTACTTCTCTGCTTTTGAATTTACACACAACTGCTGTGGCTTTATCTCCTATGTGTAAGCGATATAGAAGCCAGGGCTTTATCTTTTATGTATAGCCTTGTAAAAACCCTTTGGAATTCACCCCATGGACTCTGGCAATACTTGCACTAAGTTACTAGGAATTTGTGCTTAGGCCTGTAAACCTAGGGAAAATTTGCTCCACTGGCAGAGAAGCTAGAAGACTGTGGGGAGCTGGGGCCAACTTATTTGGAATCAGGAGACTTGGCTGAGGCGACAGGTTCAGCACTAATTATTCATTAATTATATTATTGAATAATTACATTATTCTGTTGAACTAACTAGTTAACCTCTCTAACCTCAGTATTTACAGTTATAATGTAGAAGGGAAGATATCTATGAAGACTGGATGAAGGCATAAAAGTAAAAGAGCTTTCTGTCCAAATGTCAGTAAATGTATATTTTGGTTTAATATAAAGAAATTTGGCAGGGCTCAGTAGCTCACACCCATAATCCCAGTGCTTTGGGAAGTTGAGGTGGGAGGATCACTTGCGGCTAGAAGTTTGAGATCAGCCTGGGCAACTCAGCAAGAACCCCGTCTCTACAAAAAAAAATGTATTTTTTGTTTTTTTGAGACAGAGTCTTGCTCTGTCGCCAGGCTGGAGTACAATGGCTCACTGCAACTTCCACCTCCCGGGTTCAAGCGATTTTCCCGCCTCAGCCTCCTGAGTAGCTGGGATTACAGGCATGTGCCACCCTGCCCAGCTAATTTTGTATTTTTAGTAGAGATGGGGTTTCACCATGTTGGTCAGGCTGGTCTTGAACTCCCGACCTCAGGTGATCCGCCCACCTCAGCCTCCCAAAGTGCTGGGATTACGGTAATGAGCCAACGTGCCCAGCCATGTTTTTTTAAATAGCCAGGTGTGGTGGTGCATGCCTATAGTCCTCACTGCTTAGGAGGCTGAGGTGGGAGGATCACTTGAGTCCAGGTGTTGCGGGTTACAATGAGCTATGATTGTGCTGCTGCATTCCAGCCTGGGTGAGAGAGCAAGATCCTGCCTTGAAGAAAAAAAAAAAAATTTTTTTTTAAAGATAGGTTAAAAAAACAAAAAAGAAGTTTTTACACTTTTGACACACTGACCAGCACACAAGAGTCACCTAATAAATGATTTAAAGGATGGTAGTTTAAAAGAAAAAAAAAAAAAAAAGACTGCTCCTTCAGAAGTAGAAACAGACCACATAGCTTCTTGTGGGAATTGTCATAAAAGGTGCCAGGCAGCAAGTAGAACATTCACATGGGTACTCTGGGAGTTCCTGCCCACGCTTAGGTCTCTGATGCACTCAAGCCTCATGATTCATCCACAGCTGCGTACCTTGACACCAGGAACTGGCCTGGGAATATGTGTATACTGTTATTTTCTCCTTTATTGCTCAACTAGGGAGGGGTGAAAAAGGGGGGTGTGGAATCCCAGTTACAGTTCAGAAGAAGAAAGACAGCTTTGATGACATTTATCCCTCTGGGACATCCTTATACTAAAAATTGAAGTGGGCAACCTGGGAAGAGAAATAACTGTCTGTCTGGGGGAGAGAAATTGCCAAAGCACTATCTCTAAATATTGAATAATCAAACAGTAGGTATCAGATTAAAGCAAAAAATCAAACATAAAGACTCTGTCTCTTCAACTTCCTCTGCAGAGGCTTTCCTTATGAGGAAGTGGGAACATACTTTTCTTTTCTCTTTTTTTTGAGGGAGTCTTGCTCTGTTGTCCAGGCTGGAGTGTAGTGGCTCAATCTTGGCTCACTGCAACCACTACCTCCGGGGTTCAAGCAATTCTCCTGACTCAGCCTCCCAAGTAGCTGGGATTACAGGCATGCACCACCACACCTGGCTAATTTTTGTATTTTTATTAGAGGCCGGTTTCACCATGTTGGCCAGGCTGGTTTTGAACTCCTGACCTCTAGTGATCTGCCCGCCTCAGCCTCCCAAAGTGTGGGATTACAGGCATGAGCCACCGTGTCCGGCTGAACATGCTCCTTTTTAAAACAGACTCTAAGGGTCACCAAATTCTGTAAACAGAAGGCACTCCACCATATGATAAAATAGAGGGTACCCAGTTAAATTTTAATTTGAGATAAACAATGAATGATATTTCAGTATAATTATGTCCCAAATTCCATGCTTATGCTAAAAGTATGGTAAGTATTTCATACTTACACTTAAAAAAAAATTATCTATCTGAAATTCAAAGTTAACTGGGTAACCTACATTTTTCTTTGCTAAATCCAGCCACCCAACATTCTCACATCAGCCCATTTGGGGCTTCACATATCCAATAAAGTTACCACTTTATAAAGTCACTGCCCAATAAAGTATATCACAGTCACATAAAGAAAAGTTGTATCAAATTGTAAAGTAGGCCGAGGGTGGTGGCTGATGCATATAATCCTACCACTTAGGGAGGCCGAGGCGGGAGCATCACTTGAGGCCAGGAGTTTGGGATTAGCCTGGGCAACAAAGTGAGACCCTGTCTCTGCAAGAAATAAAAGTATTAGCTGGGCATGCTAGCACGCATCTGTAATCCCAGCTACTCAGGAGGCTGAGGAGGGAGGACTGCTTGTGCCTAGCAGTTTGAGGCTGCAGTGAGCTTTGATGTACCACTGTACTCTGGCTTGGGCAGCAGAGCAAGACCTTGTCTCAAAATTAAAAACAAAGAAAAACAAAAACCAACCAAAAACCTGTAAATAAACTATCAGGTGCATTCTGTCAATAAGTTTTACTTACTTTTTCATTTTTTTTTTTTTTAGATTTGCAGCTATAACTTTAAAACCTTAAGATTAGTGAGAAGGGGAAAAATTTGACTATTGAGAAAACTTCCAACTTGCAGAAAAACTGGTGGCTTACACATTAGTGACAACATAATAAGCTTGTAAATTTTGGTGGTCTTGTCTTTGAAACAGAGAGCAGCACAGATCATATACAAAGTCATCCAACTCATGAATGTTCTGTAGAGTACAATGGGCACCATCTAACATGAAAATTAAGGTCAACATGTCCATTTCCTACCCAGAAAACATGTCCATTTCCTACCCATAAGCGTTCTTTCCTCAACTCTCACTGCCATCTCAGCCACCACACTCTTCCTCTTTGCATTGCTTTATCAGTAGATGAAACTACAACCATGGGACAGTATAGCTGTGGCACAAACTCTGGTAGTACTTTTGACTTCTCCCTCATCCCTGGGGTTCCAGAATTTGGGTCCCTGTTATCCTCTCTGACCTACTGCAATACCTTAACCAGCTTCCCCATGTCCGCTCTCTATTCTAGTAGTTCTCAACCTTGACTGTTCATTAGAATTATCAGGAGTGTTTTTAAAAATAAAAAATACCACTGCTACTGTCAGCCACTGTTCTTACATTATGTACTTCCTTATTTATCTATTTACCTGTGAACCTTGAAGCCACCTTGCCACATTATTCCATATCACATTTTAGTTATAATGAAAAATCTCTGGTAGGTAGACACCACAGTTTATAAATTACCAACTCAAATTTTATTTATTTATTTATTTATTTTGTAGAGATGGGATCTTGCTATGTTGCCCAGGCCTGTCGCTAACTCCTGGGCTCAAGCAATCCTCCAGCATAGGCCTCTGACAGTGCTGGGATTACAAGTGTGGCTGTAGATTCTGATCCAGACCAGCTGAATCAGAATCTTTGGTGGTACCACCCAGACACCGGCCCTCCAAGAGATTCTAATGTACAGAGAACCATTGCTCTATTCCAATACCCCTTCCAGGCTTATCTCTATAAAACACAACTAGTTATATTAAGTTCTTGTTGAAAAGCAAAACCCACCAATATTTCCCTTTTGAAGGACTATTGGGTCTATCAAAGTGGGGCCCCATTTTTCAACTTATATTTAATGGCCTCAAAACCTATCCTTCCCACCACCCTACTATTCTCATCTCCTGACTTTATGCTCCCTTCAAACTGGCCCATTTGCTAGTCTTCCAACTTCCCACCTTAGTCCCTTTGCTCCTGCTGCACTATACATTTGGCATGGGCCCCTTCATGCCTGTACGTGTTGCACCCACCCTTCAAGGTCAGGTCGAATGTCTCTTCCTCTGGAACTCCACCTTCAGGGGATGTAATCTTTCCTCTTTAAGCCTATGGGATTCGTTTGTGCCTGTCCTTACGACATCCTAATTTATACATTTACTGTATTTTATTTCTCTCTTCCCCTGTATTAAACTCCATAAGGGTCGTAGTCTACTACAGGAGCCTAAGAGAGAGTATCACACATACCAGGTGCTCAGTATTTCCGGAACTCTTTTGCATGAGGCCTATAAAATTTTGGTTGAGGCAGGGCAGGACAGCTCACACCTATAATCTCAGCACTGTCAGAGGCCTAGGCCATAGGATTGCTTGAGCTCAAGAGTTAGGGACCAGCCTGGGCAATATAGCAAGACCCCATCTGTACAAAAAATAAAATAAAACAAATAAAAAATAAACTTTGAGTTGGTAATTCATAAACTATGATATCTACCTGCCAGAGATTTTTCATTAAAACTAAAATGCGAGATGGAATAGTGTCTGCACTGTTTGGCATTCTGGCTTCAGGCTCCCCTTGTGAATACACAGGAAGTAAAGTAAGAACAGTAGCTGAATATTTCAAGTGTCTTTGATCTACTCAAACTATGCAGAAATGGGTGGAGAACAACTTTATTAAAGACGGGGCTCGTTTGGGCAACAAGGAAAAGCAGCATCAATGACCTGAAATAAATCTTCATAATTAAAGTTTCAACGCAAGAGTAGTCGTTTTGTTTTCAGAGGTTTGGCCCTTGAGTAATTGTAAAGCATTCTCTTGTCAGCCTAAGCAGAAGAGAACTTTGTTAGCAGCAAGGGCTTATAAACTTTCAAGAAAGTGTCACGATTCACTCCAAACTTTGCTAGTTTTTTCACTAGAAGAGGAGAGTCGGGGTGATGGGTGTTCAAGTAGCTGGGGGAGGGACGGCAACCAAAAATTCTCCAACCCCGGCCGCAGGGCCGGTCCCGCAGGAATCCCTCCCCCAGCCTGCGCCCTCCCCGCACCACGCGGCCACCCCAGCCTGGGGACCGGCGAAGAGGGGCGCGCGGGAGTCCCACCTACCTGAGTGCCAGGAGCCTCTCGCCCAGGAGCGCCAGCGCGATCCCCAGCAAGCCCACAGCCACCAGCCGCCCCATGGCGCGGAAGCCGGGCGCGCTGCCTCGCTCGGGTCTAGCCGGCAGCTCCGTGGGCGGTGCCATCTTCCCGGCTCCACAGTGCCGGCCGCGCTCCGCCCCGTCCTCCGCCTAGGTCGAGTCCCTGCGCCGGGGCGGCGGAGGCTCCGCCCTGGGCCTGGCGCTGGTCTTTGTCCTCACAAACTTATTTACCCAGTTACCTTCGGGACGGCCCTGACACGCCTTACTTTAGGCTCATGACGTGAAACTTTGAATTCCTTCACCTCCTTTTTCAAACAACTCACCCGAAATCCTCTAGGAGCCCGCATACCTTTCTCGTTTCCCTAGTCTTCAAACACATTTCTCACTCGCTACTCCAGTGAGAAACTTACAGAGAAAGCTGTTTTGGGGGGTTGGGGACGGTGGCCAAGGGAGGGAAAGTAATGGGATGCGTCTTGTAAATATTTCACGTTGGAATCACTGCTTTTTGTAACAGGACGTAGTTGCAAAGAAATAAAAATCCTGTGTCTCGTAATATTTTTTTTTTTTTTTAAACATGGTGTCGCTGTATTGCCTAGGCTGGAGTGCACTGGCATAAGCACAGCTCACTGCAGTCTAGATCTCCCGGACTCAAGGGGCCCACCAGCCTCGGCCTCCTGAGTAGCTGGTACCGCAGGCATGCACCATTACACCTAGCTAAGTGTGTGTAAGGTGTGTGTGTGTGGTGTGTCTGTGTGTGTGTTTGTGTGTAGACCGAGTCTTGCTGTGTTGCCCAGGTTGGTCTCAAACTCCTGGACTCAAGCCGTCCTCCTGCCTCAGCCTGCGAAAGTGCTAGAATTACAGGCATGAGCCACCATGCCCAGCCTCTATTAATACTTCTAGACTACAGACTTAAGGAATTAGACACATCTTTTTCATCCAAACTCAACTTAATGGGAAGAAGTGTAGTTTTTTTTCTTTTCCTTTTTCACTCTGATAACCGTAACATGAAGGAATAATTTAAAATTCAATTTTAAAAGTATAAAATGAAACATACCCATCAAGATTGATACCATTACAATAAATTAGTACATCTGAAATAAGCTTCTAATGCTTTTTAGTATTTAATTGCCAGCCTACAATATGTAGGCAGAAATGGTCACACTTGACAATTTTCAACAAATATCACTTTTATAAAGAACCAGTAAATAAAAGTAGATGCCAATTTCCCACCTGCCTCTCACCAAAAACAAAAACAAAAACAAAAACAAAAAAACAAAAAAAACCTCTCTCTTCCTCTATGTGTGTGTATCTCTGCTTCAGTCCTAAGGGATATTGGATTACACTGGATGGTAGAACGAGAAGTAAAAAGTTGTCCTTTGAAAGTCCAGGAGGCATTACCTTTTTTGTGTCGTGGACCCTTCTGGCAGTGGTGAGCCTGTGGTTAACTTCTCAGAATAATGTTTATAAATGCTTGCAATAAAATGCATAGATTTTCTCCTGTGTGTTTCGTGAAAAAAAGAAAGAAAAGAAAAAAATTTCTTTTTAAGTGAATAAAATGTATAGATTGCAAAGAAAATTAATTACATTGTAAGAAAAAAAAAATAACTGAGAGCAGTCTGAACTCTGTGAGGTAGGCAAAATTTATCAGGCCCAGAGTGACATGAGTATGGGACTTCAGTCACGCCCCAACACCCATGCCTGGGGACAGTTGTTTAAAGATATTTTGTTCCCAAGTAGCTGTCCCACCCATTATCTTCATATTCCTGAAATTTATGATACCAAGAATAAAGTATAACCAATCCACAGCTTATGTTATTTTAACGCAAAGAATTTAGGAACTGCCTCTTCCTTCCCCTTAAAAATCTATGTGTAACTGCTGCTAATCAGTGTGTATGTTTACGGAAACTTGAATCTATGCTCCTGGGTTGCAGTACTCAAACTTGGCCCAAATAAACTCTCTACTTACATTAATTTTGCCTTAGCTTCAAAATTAAAGGTCAACAATTGAAATGTAATTGTTAAAATATCTAAAACATAATTTTTGCTATAGTAATGTGGCAATGTAATGTGTGCAACATTATTTAACATAGTAAATAACAAGATCTAACAACATCCTTTTAAATAATGAGTGCAAATGTTCTTTCATGATACTGAAAACAACTGTAATGAAATAATGAAAATAATTGTCATTTCCATTAGTAACAGTCACGAATACTGCAAATGCTTCTGAGGTTTGTCTGCTAGTTTTGTAGTTGAAGAAAATGCTAACTTCCATTTGAAATCAAGATTTTTTTTTCTTATCTGAGGTCATTAATCCCTCTGAATTATCAATGGACAACTGGGTTAAGAACTCTGACACAGGCTAAGGCTATGACTGTTTAGAGAAGGGTGGAATATCCTTCCTAGGACTATTTTTATTGTCAATCATTGAGGAAGAGAAGAGCCTCAGATACAAAATCAGAATTTAGGCCTGGCAAGGTAGCTCTTGCCTATAATCTCAGCACTTTGAAAGGCCCAGGTGGGAGGATCACTTGAGGCGCGGAGTTCAATACCATCGTGGTCAACATAGGGAGAACCCATCTCTACAAAAACATTAAAAGTAACAAAAATAAATAAATCAGAATTTAGAAGAAAGACCTAAAGCAGAGGGGCCTTGGACTATTGCCTAGGCTTCTCTCTTAATCTCTTAGGCCCCGAGGGAAGTACATACAACTATGCCTCATGGATTCTGGGTCGGGAGCCAGGCTACAGTGTCTTTCCACAGGTTCCACAAAATGCGAAAACCACACAGATGGTAAATAAGAATATCCAGGTATGTCCTATTCTCTATGTCTGTTTCCGTTTTGCTATTCCCAATTTGTAAAAAAGAGAAAAAAGTCATGTTCTTAATAGTCACGTTCTTCAACCTGGTTTCAGGTGACATTATAGGATTGGAGGTCTACATCTTTAGGATAGTCTCAGGATAGCAAAAACAACAACAACAACAACAACCAAAACCAGCTTTTGTGCTGACTTTCCTTTCTTCCCTGGCCCATGGTAGGCGTCACTGATTGATTTTGGCGAAGTGTCTCATCACACCCAGACTTGTCCTCACAATTTGTTAAAACAACAACAAAAGGGAAATAGGAATCCCTGAGCCAGGGAACAGATTACAGTTCAGGATGAAACCTATTTGCCATCTTGGTGCTGGATGGTCAGGGGGAACAACGCTCTGGGATTTAGCATGCAAGCATTTGTGGTAATGAGCCAGGGCTTTCAAGTCCACCAAAGCTCACCCTCAGAGAATCAGAGAAACAGAAACCTTATTTTAACTTAATTAACATGACCAGTGAGTTCCCCCAATAATCTGTGTGAGGAATCTTCTACCCCCATATTCTTTCTCTTTCTCAATGTTGCTGTTGAAACAACTTTTGCAGAAGTAGTATCCATCTTTTCCCCCAGCCCCACCACCATCCTAGGGCTGGAATTGTCATTCGTCACATGGAGATGGAGATGAGGCATATTTTCTAATTTGGAAATCAGAAACCATTGTAAGAATGTTATAGCGGTTATTACATTGTATAGTATAGTTTAGCTGTCTTTTGAGATAACTAGGATGTATAGGCTACACCAAGAACACAACCCCTGGTTTATGTTTGTTTCCTGGGGAAAGTGGTTTCTGACTACCAAATAATCAAGTTACTCAATACAAAACAAACTTGTTCTGGAACTTGCTTGTGTGCTGGCAACTCCTTATACTTGGTATGAAACAGTTTTTCTCAAATAATGACTTCTGACTATAATTAGACATTTAGTGGGTTTTAAGCAAAATTTCAGAAATAATAATACCTTTTATCAATGCTTCTCAAACTATGTGCAGTGAAGGACGGGTTTTTCTTGGCCTTTGTAAAATACAATGAAAATGACTTACTGGAAGATGAAGTAAAAAAAACCAGACATACAAAATACAAGCCCAGATCTTTTATTATTTGGTTCAACAGACATAAAATTACTTTGTCAAATTTCTGTAACAGTTTCTAAATGCTTACTTTCAATTTTTTGTAATTAACTAGCCATGGACCAGAAACAAAGAGTTCACAGACTGAAAATGGTCTGTGGAGCACACTGTCTTTCATAATTGTACTTTTAACCCTTTAAAGTTCTTTGCAGTGTATTCTTACTTGTAATGTTCACAGTAATTTGTGAAATAGATGACTCGTGATTATTGTAATTTTATATAATATGTGATGGGGAGTTGGACCCTCCGTATTCCTTTTATCCCTTCCTCTCCTTACCTCTGTTTTAAAAAGGGAGCAAAAATGCACTGAAGGCATGCTATCAAAGATGGTTATTATCAGCAAAAGAAAGATTTGCCTTTTAGATGCCTCACTCCGTGGCTTCTCAAAGAGTAAAGGAAACCTCCCTCCAGCCAGGCCATTTTCTGAGAATTCCAGCATATTAAAAAGTGAAGAAATGCCATAACAGAAGCATAAAGATTTTTTTTAAATCTTTATGTTCAACAAATTAACATCTTCAAATAATAGGTTGAATGATATTAACTTGTTGTTTGTAGAGGTCAAATTCATAAACAGAGATAAAATACAATGTAATGTTCTAGTTACAGAATAATTACGCAATTCATAAAAAATACTTATTCCTGGTTTACTATAGGAGGAGTGGTCCAGTCATGGAACTGAAGTTTAAAATGAATGAGTTTTTTCAGTTGTGTCAATGTATCTTTATGATGTATGAATAAATGAATTCTGAGATAATGTTGAAAGTCAACATTTAGGGCTCTTTGTAAACTTCAAGTCTAGGCCATTTGGCTTGCCCGTCCCCATGAGACCCAAGCCTATTTATTTGGAGAGCTATAGGCTTTGTTGCCTCTCTTCCAGGAACCATTGAACCCTGGGGAAGAGGACAGAGAGGGAGAAAACACTGGGAGAGAAGAGGGGAGTAGGGAGAGAAAGATACAAAAACTCCCCAACCTCCATCTGAGGCTGACTTTGGATGAACTGAACTCTAGGGAAAAAGGAAAGACATATTACATCCTCTTCTAGGAAATGCATGCATGTTTTCCATTGTCCAAAGCAGCATTATTTGTAGTTCTCCATGAATGAACCATATGTTCTACTCCTTTTAGAAGCCTTAATGAAAAAGGCTTAATGAAGGGGTCCGCTGAAGTAACAACCACAGGTATAATTTATTGAGCACTTCTTATTCCATACACTGCCTCATTTAACAACCATTTGGTTGTCTTTTGTTAATTGTCAAATAAAAACAGATTTCTATTTCTTTGCTATTCTTGGTAAGAGCAGAGATGAATGAGCTGGTAGTGAGAGTTGTAGAAAATTACATCATGTAAACTTGCATGAAGGAGAGTTTAAAACTAGGTTGCTTTTTATACTTTTCATCTGCCTGCTTACAGTAATTCACTTAATATTGATGATATTCTGTGTATCCAAGCAGTTACTGGGAATTCAAAGGTAACGGAGGCGGACCTTCCCTGCCTCGGTGGCGGTCAGAGTCTAAGCAGTTAGACAAACATGCAATGTTGTATCAGGGGCTCAGAACTTTGATCTCTATCCTGTGTGTGATGTAAAACCACTGACGACTTTTTAGGCAGGGAGGCATGTTTGTGTTTTCAAAGGTCACTATGATAGGTATGGGGATATTGAGAAGGTGGGCTGGAGTCTATTCAAGAGAAGATACAGATGTGTACAAGACAGTGGTATGGGGATGGCAGAGAGGAGCAGATTTAAGGAATTTTGAAGGTTGAATGGATAGAAATGGCTAATAAAATGGGGATGGGCGGAGACTTTTCTGCAGGCTGAAGTGGGAGGATCACTTGAGCCCAGGAGTTCCAGTCTAGTGTCAGCAACATAATGAGACTCTTTTTTTTTTTTTTTTTTAATGTGGGTGTAATCTGTTATGGGATTAGAGTTTTTTTAAAAAAGAAAAAAAATGTAGAAGTAAATGAGTGAATGGGAGTAACTGGGGTGGGGGAGGAACAGTTTGGGGTGGCAGGGACAGGACAAAATAGTGAGTACGGCCTGGGACAGAGCACATTTGATGTGCTCCAGGCTCAGTAAACCTTTGCAGCCAAGTTTCTGCTGCTCAGGAATGAGATCTTGCCTGGAGATAGAGACTTGGGAATCATTAACCAAGAGTGTAGCAATCTGAGTAAATGAGCTACAGGAAGGTTTGAGGCTGTAGCCTGAGGTGGTGTAAGTAGAATTCCTAAGAGCTTTATAGGTATGCAGGTGGCTAGGAGATGGGGAAAGGTGGGGAAATAGAATGGAGAATTAGAAATTCATTTGAGCTTTAGGGATCACCTTAAACCAAGGACAGCAGATGCTGACATAAAGGTGCCCTTTTCTCTTTCCCCTGACTCTGCATATGTGACCTTGAAATTCTTCATACTGGCTCCAGGCAGTCATTCTGTGTCTATGGAGAATGAAACCTTATTTGCTATGACTCCACAGAGCCTGGAAACCAACTGAAAGAAGAGGATGGGGATAGGAGGTTGGAAAGAAATCTCCAGTTAGTTTTGCTTGACATAAGACAGCCCCTCTCGTGGCCTCTACACCCTCAGCAAGCAGGAGTGACTAGCAAGCCCTGGAGTGTGCTTCTGGTAAGACCACTCTCTTCTTCAGTGCTTAGTGTCTCACTTCCAATATTTGTGGTACCCCATGATCTAGATTTCTTCAGTCCCCAAAAGAAGTTGCGGTTCCCCAGCAACCCTCATCTTCCAGACTGTCTTCCCCATGTGGTTGGGTACTTTTCCCCATCTCCCAATTCACCCCCAACACCCCAAACTGCTTCCTTATGTCCCCTGGAAATCATAGTCAGTCATTAGCAAAATCCCTTATATTCACTATATCTCTAAATAGTCTCTTCAACTTTCATGTTATCTACTGACCCCCAATGCTAGGACATTTTCCCACCTGTTCCAGAAGGTTCTAGCTCCTGGCTCAAAGTCTTTCTCTTTTATAACACACCATCAAAATTCCTGGTGATTTTAGCATCCATGTGTAACCTTTTCATACCTAACTTTTCAGTCATATAATCTCTCTTCCAATGACTTTGTCTCTACTCCACTTTGATACCTACTCCTGTGGTTATACTTGAAGACTTTTCCATTACTGGTAATGACAACACCTCCAAAATCACAATTTTAAGATCTCACCTTCCAATCACCACCTCTTATTTTTTTTAGCTCATTCCCTCTTGTACTTCATATTTGAAACTTTTTGACCCTGCTTTGATGTCTAACTGTTAGAACTACTGCCTCTCACTACACACATACTCCATTTTATTCTACTTTGTCTGGTGCTGATTCTTTTTTTTTTTTTTTGAGATGGAATTTCGCTGTTGTTGCCCAGGCTGGAGTGCAATGGTGCCATCTTGGCTCACTGCAATCTCCGCCTCCCAGGTTCAAGCAATTCTCCTGTCTCAGTCTCCTAAGTAGCTGAGTTTACAGGCATGCACCACCACACCTGACTAATTTTGTATTTTTAGTAGAGACAAGCTTTCTCCGTGTTGGTCAGGCTAGTCTCAAACTCCCGACCTCAGGTGATCCACCCACCTCGGCCTCCCAAAGTGCTGGGATTACAGGCGTGAGCCACTGTGCCCAGCCTATGCTGATTCTTTATAATACGGGTTTTTAGTAACATTCTGGAGATAGTATTCTGACATGGTTTGGATTTGTGTCCTCACCGAAACCTCATGTTCAATCCATTTCTCCAGCACCTTTTTCCCCCTCTTTGGTCTCCAAAGGGCAAAACCAAAATCCTTTCCATTTACTTATTGTTCCAGAAAAGCACTGAAAAATGTTTCTCTGTAAATAATCCCAATTGGTGTTTGCTTGATTAATTGTACCTAACATCCTGACGATGTGGAAAAATAAGTGATCTTGGTTGCAGCCACCCTGAGACACTGTTGGGCCATGGAGAGGAGAGCTGATTCTCACCTGGAGGGTCCTGCAGAGTTCAACTCTGCTCAGCAGTTGGGTGTCTCACCTGGAAAACCTGAGATTCTTTCTCTTCTGAGGCTTAACACATGGGAACAAAGGAAGGCTGGATCAGAACTTTCAGCACCTCGCTCTGGTTTCCAGCTCAGAGTGGGGCCATCTCCTGTGCTGGGCAAGTTTTCACACAGAATTTCAGCAAGGAGCTGGGCACAGTGGCTGATGCCTGTAGTCCTAGCACTTTGGGAAGCTAAAACAGGAGAATCACTTGAGCCCAGGAGTTTGAGATCAGCCTGGGCAACATTGCGAGACCCTGTCTCTCAAAAAAAAAAAAAAAATTAGCCGGGTGTGGTTGTACATGCCTGTAGTTCCAGCTACTCAGGAGGCTGAGGTGAGAGGACAACTGGAGCCCAGATGGGAGGTCAAGGCTGTAGTGAGCTGTGTTCGTGCCACTGCACTCCAGCCTGGCTGACAGAGTAAGAGCCTGTCTCCAACAACAACAACAAATTTCAACAATGTAGTAATCCTAACAGATAATTACTAAAGCGTTATCAAGGAAGACAATATGCATTACTGATCTATTTCTTAAGAAAAAATGATAATAAATAAAATTAAAACCTCATGATTTTACAACCTAACAGAATTTTCTAAGCATAAGTTTTCAACAGGTAACTGTGATTTTAAATATTCCATCTTCCACAAACCTTTGTATACAAGCTCTAGTAATGCCACTTTATTTTGCCTATTTTTTCTTCAAGACAAAATCAAAAAGGATAGTTTTAAAAGGATCATGCCTATAATCCCAGCACTTGGGAGGCCAAGGGAGGTGGATCACATGAGGTCAGAAGTTCGAGACCAGCCTGACCAACATGGCGAAACCCCGTCTCTACTAAAAATACAAAATTAGTCAGGCGTGGTGGCACATGCCTGTAATCCCAGCTACTTGGGAGGCTGAGGCAGGAGAATTGCTTGACCTCAGGAAGCAGAGGTTGCAGTGGGCTAAGATTGTGCCATTGCACTCCAGCCTGGGCAACAAGAGCGAGACTGCGTCTCTAAAAAAGAACACTCAGCTTCAATATTAGAATCCTCCCAGTTTCGTCCTAGGATGTAAGCTTTATGGCAAGGATTTCAACTTTCTCTCTGTTCTTCTTTCTCTTATAGACCATGCCTCAAAGGCTATTATTTCACACAGAACCTGCCTGCAGGTTCTTTCGCTATTAAAAGTAATGGCAAGAACCGCAATTACTTTTGCACCAACATATAGCAAACAAACAAGAGTCTTAGTTCCTCAAGAAGATTTCTACCTTTAGTTCTTTGAAAATAACAAGTGTTCTCTCCGGAAAATATGGTCTCCATTGACAATAGCTTCCCACTCCAGTGTCCCTTTTCAAGCGTGCTTTCTTACTTCTCTCATTAATATTCCCTAAACCATTATAAGATGTTTCACTCCTTGCCACGGTCATATTATCAAATAAAACTAAACTCTCAACATTAGTGCCAAAATTGCATTATGAATCTAGTTTGTATTTTTTAGTTTTGCCCATTATGTGAAGCTCCTCAAGCAGAAAGGTGGTTGGAAACTCTAGTGCTAGGAGAATGGCTTTCTGTTGCTAATAAAAAGAGCAAGGTTAACCCCCTTGACACAAACTCATTTTGAGACAAGATAGAGGGTCAGAAGTATATTGACCCAGATTATCGAACCCAAAACAGGTACACATAACTTGATAAAGGGCTTTATTTTTCCATACACAGGCAATACATGAACGCTCTTGCATTGCAAAATATTCAAAGTGATTTGTTTTTCTAAGACCACCAGAGTGAGCACAAAAGAACCAGCCAGTAGGCAAAGGTCAGGAGCAAAACTGCAAGTTTATTTTGGTAACCTAAGGTGTGGGGTAACCTAAGGTGTGGGGAAGAGGCAAAGAAGGCCGGCAGAGTCCCCCCCAATGAAGCTCTCGGACTAAGTTCCGACAGTCTCGACAGCAGTGGGGAAGCTGGGAAGTCCGGGTGGGACCCTGGTCAAGAGCGGCTTTTCTAGGAGCGGGAGGGCAATAGGCGGGGCACGGGCGTGTGGGGGTGGGGGGGCGTTCCGCAGGTGCGACCACGTAAATCTTGGTCTCTTCGGATTGACGTCACCTGGCGCATGCCCAGTTGGTCTGCACTCTCCCTGGGCGCCGGCTGCATTTTCGCGCGGGCGGGAAGAGCTGGTGAAGAAGAACCTGGAAGTGCACCATCCTCCCTCCGTTTGTCCAAACACAAAGGTTACTGGTAAGCTTAAAGTCTCCCTGGCTTTCTTCTAGGAGAAAACACTATTTTCAGTTTAAGATGTATTCCTTTCTTATCTATCATCTTATTTTCTTATCATTCTCTTATTTTCATGTATGTAATTAAAAAAATATATGTACCTTTACAAACATATGGTCCTATTGTGTGTGTGTATCTGTGTGTGTGTGTGTTTATTGAGCAATATTGTCAACTAATTTTTTGGTACCCCAAGCATGACTTTTTTCACCATAGAAAGTACTCTACCAGCCAGGTGCAGTGGCTCACACCTGTAATCCCAATACTTTGGGAGGCCAAGGTGGGCAGATCACCTGAGGTCAGGAGTTTCAGACTAGCTTGGCCAACATGGTGAAACCCTGTCTCTACTAAAAATACAAAAATTAGCCAGATGTGGTGGGCATGCCTGTAATCCCAGCTACATGCCTCAGGAAGCTGAGTCAGGGGAATCGCTTGAACCCGGGAGACAGATATTGCAGTGAGCCAAGATCATGCCTCTGCACTCCAGCCTGGGTGACAGAATGAAACTGTCTCAAAAAAAAAAAAAAAAAAAAAAAGAAGAAGAAGAAGAAAGAAAGTATTTTACAAAAGTTATCTTTGGTTTTAAAAATTAGTAGCTTATTAAAGGTATAGGCTATGAAACCAAATTTTAACAATCACTTATAAGACGTCTTTGATTAATGTTACGTCCAATTTATAAATGTGGTTACCTACATTTCTTTATGTCAAGCTGTATTCACAAAAACTGACATATTCTTTTCCCTTTTTAGGTTCTACATTGTGTGATTTAACAAAATTTTTTTGAGTACTTAAGTAACTCATATATCAAATAAATTAAGGTGATTCTTGTTTTTTTTTTTTAAACAAGGTCTCTCTCTGTTGCCTGGGCTGAACTACAGTGGTGCAATCACAGCTCACTGTAGCCTCGACCTCCTGAGCTCAAAAAGTCAAGTAGTAACTGGGATTACAGGCACGTACCACCATGCCCGGCTAATTTTTGTGTTTTTAGTAGAGATGGGGTTTCACCATGTTGGCCAGGCTGGTCTCGAACTCCTGACCTTAGGTGATTCACCCGCCTCGGCCTCCCAAAGTGCTGGGATTATAGGCATGAGCCATTGTGCCTGGCCGAGATGGGTTCTTTCTTAGAGTAGTCTTGAACTCCTGGCCTCAAATGATATTCCCACCTTGGCCTCCCAAGTGCTGGGACTACAGACCTGAGCCACTGCGCCCAACCCCATGAAAGATGTTTAGATCAAATAAACTGATAAAGACATAAAAAAAAAATCAAGTAGTCCTCCCACCTCAGTCTCCTGAGTAGGTGGGACTACAGGCGTCTGCCACCAAACCTGGCTAATTTTTTTATATTTGTAGAGACGAGGTCTCACTATATTGCCCAGGCTGGTCTTGAACTCTTGGGATCAAGTGATTCTCTCACCTTAACTTCTCAGTGTGCTGAGTTTACAGGCATGAGCCCCCAAGCCTGGCCAAAGAGGTGATTCTTAAGTTTTCTCAATGTTCCATTAATGTTTGTAAAGCAAAAATACTAAATTAAAATCACAAGTCTAAATTACTTAATAATGCATTTAAAATTAGAATCACAAGACTGTTGTTCAAATAAGCTATTCTTCTACTAGACCAAATCTAAATTATTATAGGTGTATAGACAATAAATATGTGTAAAGTTCTTAACACTAAATTATTGATAGTACAGATTTATCTTGACATTTATATACTTAATTTCAAATATTCTTGGGATTGAAAAATGCTTACCTACTAAAGAAAACTTATTTTATCTCACATGATTTTTGAACTTACTTTGCTATACAACTTTCAGGTTGCTTTCTTTGCGTGATGGTGTTTCCTAGCAAACAGAGGATATAAACTGTTATATGAGTGAATCACTATGACCATGATGATACACACCAATCTCAAGAGTGAGCTAGCCACATACCTATCTTACATCCCTGGATTTTAGCCATATCATCACTACATTGAGTTATCTGGAGAAACAGAAGTAACAGAGTATATATACATAGCAAGAGAGATTTATTTTAAAGACCTTGCTCATGCAATTATAGAGGCTTTGTAAGTCCAAAATCTGCAAGGAAGGCTTGCAGGCTGGCAACTCAGGGAAGAGGTACCGTCTCAATCTAAAGGCAGTCTGCTATCAGCATTCCTTCTCCCTTGGGAAAGGTCAGTCTTTGTTCTATTAAGACCTTCAGTTGATTGGAATGAGGTCTACTTACATTATGAAGAGTAATATGTTTTACTTAAACTCCACGAATTTCAGTGTTAATCTTATCCAAAAAATACCTTCACAGAAATATCCAGAATAACATTTGACCAACTATCCAAGCACACTGGCCTAACCAAGTTGACATATAAAACTGATCATCACAGTTACCCATAATTTAAATCAGATTAGAAAGTGAACTCCTCACCCAGTTGGCAACATCACTTGATTAAATTTTGTATTTCTATGGCTAAAATAAGAAAATCTGGCCAGGCGCAGTGGCTCACACCTATAATGCCAGTGCTATGGGAGGCTAAGGTAGGAGGATCACTAAAGTTCAGAAGTTTGAGAACAGCCTGGGCAACACAGGGAAACACCATCCCTACAAATAATTTAAAAATTAGCTGGGCATGGTGGTGCACACCTGTGGTCCCAGCTACTCAGGAGGCCGAGGTAGGAAGATTGCTTGGACCTTGGGAGGTCGAGGCTGCAGTGAGCCATGATTGTACCACTGCACATCAGCCTGGGTTACAGAGTGAGACCCTGTTTCAAAAAATTTTTTAAGTAAATATATTTCCATCTAATCGTTAAGACTTTTGAGCTTGCATAAAACCTACCTGAATTATTTTATTATGCTGTCTATCAATACTGTCTATCGTTAAGGCCCTATGAAACTCTTACAAATATTTAAGTATTATTTCTGAGCATGTAGTTACCTATGCATACTATCCTTTTTGGTTCTAATTCTTTATTAGTACTTTATTCTTTGATGCATAATAGTACTTTGTGCTTAATAGTACAAAGTACGTTAATAGTACTTTAAAATACTAATACTAAATAGCTAAAACTTGAGTATTTGGTATTATACTTAATAGTACAAAGCACTTTAATGGTACTTTATTCTTTGATTAAATAGTACTATTAAAGTACTTTATTAATATAATATAATGTAATAAAGTATTAATAGTACTTTATTAATAGTACTTTATTTTTTGATGCATAATATTTCACTGCATGGGTGTACTATACTTTATTTTACTGATAAAATATTATAGATGTATCTTGTAGTTTACATTCTTATATGAATAGTCTTTCAGATTGTTTCTAATTTTTGCTACCATAAATAATTCTTCAATAAATAATCCTGGATGTGGTTTCTTGTACAACAGTACAAGTGTTTCTTTTTTTTTTTTTTTTTTTTGGGACGGAGTCTCACTCTGTCGCCCAGGCTGGAGTGCAGTGGCCGGATCTCAGCTCACTGCAAGCTCTGCCTCCCGGAATTGCGCCATTCTCCTGCCTCAGCCTCCGGAGTAGCTGGGACTACAGGCACCCACCACCTCGCCCGGCTAGTTTTTTGTACTTTTTAGTAGAGACGGGGTTTCATCGGGTTAGCCAGGATGGTCTCGATCTCCTGACCTCGTGATCCGTCCGTCTCAGCCTCCCAAAGTGCTGGGATTACAGGCTTGAGCCACCGCGTCCGGTCTAGTATAAGTGTTTCTATAGAATACATGCTTAGAATTAGATTTGCTGGTGTGCACATATTAATTTTAATCAATGACTGTACTGCTAGTTGCTCTCCAGAGTAGTTATACTAATTTAATACATAAGCAATATGAAAATAGCTCTTCTCCTCATTCTTGCCAGTAGATATAATTTTAAAATTATATATTTTGCCAGACTTGCATTTAAAAAGAGTATTTTATTTTCCTTTTTATTTGTATTCTTCTGAATTTTTGTGAAGCTAAGTAACTTTTTTGGATATTCATTTGCCATTTATAATTCTGCAATTGGCTTTCTTATATATTCATGGATCTGTTTCTGGAATCTTTATCCTTTTTTGTATTGAGCTATTTTATTTATTGTATCAATAACTCACTATTTTAATCACTATATATTTATAATACAGCTTCACATTAGGTTGAATGAGTTTATTCTTCTAGCCCAATATTTTTAAAAAAAAAAAAATCTTGGTTATTCTTAAAAATGTACAGTTTCATATAATTTTATAATCACCAGGTAAGAGTATGAAAAATCATTTTGACCTTAGTCATGGTGTACACTGAATTTATAGATTAATTTTTGGAGAATTGGCATTTTTTTAAATTGTGGATGTTCCCATCCTTGGACTTGGTATTTATTCATTTGTTTAGTGCTTCTTTTTGTCCTTCTGTAAAAAATGTTATTTTTTCACAAAGATTATGCATATTTATTCATTCCTAGGTAATTTATAGTTTTTTTGTGTGATATCGTGGCATACTAGTTTCCCAGGGCTGACATAAAAAATTACCAGAGGCCAGGAATGGTGGCTCACACCTGTAATCCCAACACTTTGGGAGGCCAAGGCTGGAGGATCGCTTGAGCCCAGGAGTTTAAGCTCAGACTGGGCAACAAAGTGAGATCCCTGTCTCTACAAAATAAAACAATTAGTCAGGTATGATTGTGCATGCTTGTAGTCCCAGCTATTTGGGCGGCTGAGACAGGAGAATTGCTTGAGCCCAGGAGTTTGAGGCTGCGGTGAGCCACGATCATGCCACTGCACTCCAGCCTGGGTAATAGAATGAGAACCTGTCTCAAAACAACAAAATTACCACAAAATCAGTGACTTAAAAACACAGAAATTTATTTTCTTATAGTTCTGAAGGTCAAAGGTTAGAAATCAGGGTATAGGCAGGGCTACACTCCCTCCAGTGGCTCTGAAAGTGGATTCTTCCTTGCCCTGTTCAGTTTCTGCTGGCTCCTCATATTCCTCGGTTTGTGGCTGCATAACTCCAATCTCTGCCTTCATCTTCACGTGGCCTTCCTCCCCTGTGTCCCTAAAATTTTCATGTCTTTTCTCCTATAGAGATACTAGTCACTGGATTTAGGGCTTATCCTAAATCCAGGGTGATTTTATCTCGAGATCCTTAAATAATTATATGTGCAAAGACTCTATTTCCCAATAAAGTCACATTTTGAAGTTCTGGGTGAACATGAATTTCAGGGGGGCACTACAAATAGGAAATAACTTTTTTTTCTGACATATATTCTAACTGGTAATTAACTGATATAATATAGGAAATATAATAATTTTTACATGTAAATTACACATCTAGGCTCTGTTGTTGAAAATTCAAGAAAATATTTTGCCAGTGTCTTCTTGGATTCACTTTAATTTCTTGAGCAATCAATATTATTGACTGCAAGAAGACCAATTCTAAATCTTTCTTTATACAATTTATACTTAGTTTTCTCCATCTCTTTTCATTGGTTAGGACTTCTAATAAAATATTAAATACAACCGCATTTATTCAAGTCTTTTTGATGTCTTTCAACCAAGTTTCACAGTCTCTCCAGGAACATCTTACTCATATATATATTTTTAATTTAAAATATATATATATATTTTTTTTGTAGAAATGAGGTCTCACTTGTTGCCCAGGCTGCTCTCAAACTCCTGGCCTCAAGTGATATTCTTGCCTTGGCTTCCCAAAGTTCTGGGATTACAGGTGTGAGATGCTGTGCCTGGCCTACACATAATTTAAATCAATTTCATTTCTAAATACTTTATGGTTTTGTTGCTTATGTGAAAGGGATACTTTAAAATTTTTATTTTCTACTTTGGTTTTGCTAATATATAAATATATTATTTGAAAAACTGATCTTGTATCTTATAGCCTTACTGAACTCTCTTTGTACTTTGAAGAATTTGTTAGTTTATTCCTTTGTATTTTCTAGTAGGAAATTATATTTTCTGTAAATAAAGAGTTTTCTTCCTCCTTTTCCAGTATTTATATCTGTATTCCTTTTTTCTGCATTTTACTAAGCCCTCCAGGATACATTGAATATTAGTAAAAAGAGAAACAATTATTTTAACTGTAATTTTTTCGAAGTTCTATCATTAAATGCAGTTAAAAATTTTTTTGTATTTGTTTTGTTTTGTTTTGAGACAAGGTTTTGCTCTGTTTCTCAGGCTGGAGTGCAGTGGCACAATTATAGCTCACTGCAGACTCAACCTCTGGGGCTCAAACTGGGACCATATGTGTGTGCCATCATGCCAGGCTAATTTTTTTTTTTTTCTGGAAAGATGGGATCTCCTTATGTTCCCCAGTCTGGTCTCAAGCTCCTGGGCTCAAGCAATCCTCCCATCCTGGCCTTTCAAAGTCTTGGGATTACAGGTGTGCACCACCATACCTGGCCTAAGTTTTCGATAGATATCTTTTTTCAAGTTAAAGAAGTTTCCTTATATACTTACTATGCTAAGACTGTTTAAAAAGATAAAGTATAGGGCATATAAGCTTAGAAGTTGCCACTGTGTTCGAACAAGAAGTATTAATAAAAACCTGAGCAAACTGAAAAATCAGCAACTCTTCTTAGATCCATCAGAGAAGTGAGGTCACAGGGCAATCTGCCACCCTCACAATTAGAGAAATAGGCAACTACAAAGAATCACCACAACTTACAGGAGCAGAAACCCAAGAGCAGAAATCTCCAGACCATCCAATGCCAGGGTAGGAATACCTGAATTACAATTGCTGGTGGTGCAGTGAGGTCAAGTGTGACAGTTTACGAACCCCGGGGAAAGCCAGTCATAGGGAGATGCCCACACTTTTGTGAATTTTACTTCCAGGAGCTCTGACAAGTCTTCATAGTGAGTATCAGAGAAAAATTCCCTCCTGCTTTTGGTAGAGGGAGGGAAAAAGGAACCATTCTGAAATACTTCATTGCATTCTACCCTTCTTTACAATGTGTGACCTCAGAAGAAACTATTTCACGAAAACCTAACCTACTTGGGTTTCATCAGAGCCTAATCTACCTGAGGGAAGAAAAATACCCAGTGACAGCTCTACTGTAGTCATCCTGTTCCACGTAAGTCGGGGGAAAAACTGAGAAATGCTGGTTAAGTGCACAGGCTCACTAAAAGACTCAGACTGTAAAACCATTTTCTGCGCCCAACACCTTACCACCATATCACTAAAGGCCTATTTACCACAGTTCCTCTTACCCAGTGCCTCATGTACACCTTTCAACCAAAAATTACAAGACACACTAAAAAGCAAAAAATGTAGTTTGAAGAGACTGAACAAGCATCAGACCTGGAGTCAAATATGACAGAAGCATTGGAATTATCAGAGGATAAATTTTTTAAAAGCTATGATTAATATGCTAAGGGCTTTAATGGGAAAAACTAGACAACATGAAAGAACAAATGGATAGTGTAAGCATAGAAATGTAATTATAAGGAAGAATCAAAAAGAAATGCCAGAGATCAAAAACACTGTAACAGTAATAAAGAATGCCATTGATGAACATGTTGGTAGACTGGACACAGCTGGGGAAAGAATCTCTGAGTGTGAGTATATGACAGTGAAAACAACCAACACTGGAATTGCAAAGGAAAAAGAAACGGGGGAAAAAAACAGATTAGAATATCAAAGAACTGTGGGACAACTACAAAAGGTATAAAATATGTATAATGGTAATATCAGAAGTGAGAAAGGAACAGAAACAATACTGAAGCTATAAATGACTGAGAATTTTACCAAATTAATATCAGGCACTAAATCACCAGTTCAGAAAGCTCAGAGAACACCAAGTTGGATAAAAGCCTATATATATACACACACACATATATATATACACACACACACACATATATACACACACATATATATACATATATATGTATATATACCTAGCCATATCATATTTAAACTTCAGAAAACAAAAATAAAGAAAAATCTTAAAAAAAAAAAAGCTAGAGAGGAAAAGAATACCTTATCTATAGAAGAGCAAAGATAAGGATTACATGACTTTTCCTCAGAAACCATGCAAGCAAGAATAGAGTGGAGTGGAACATTTAAAGTGGTGAGAAAAAACCTACCAACCTAGAATTCTGTACCTTGCAAAATTATCTTTCAAAAGTGAAAGAGAAATAAAGACTTTCTCAAAAAAGCTGAAAGAGGAGAACTTGTTGCTAGTAGACCTTCCTTGCAAGAAATGTTAAAACAAGTTCTTTAGAGAGAAGGAAAATGATATAGGTAAGAAACTCAGATCTACATGAAGAAAGGAAGAGCATTAGAGGATGAATGCATGAAGACACCACTAAGCTAAATACTGAACAAATAATTCTTGGACTTTTGAGAACTTCTGGCTTAATTCTTGTGGGAAAATCCAGCCAAAGACCAAGGAAGAGGATGATGAACTTTTAAAAATTTTATTTATTAATTTATTTACTTATTTATTTTTGAGACAGGGTCTTGTTCTGTTGCTCACGCTGGAGTGCAGTGGTGCTGTCATTGCTCACTGCAGCCTCTCAAGTCATGAGATCTTCTTATCTCGGCCTTCCAAGTAGCCTGGACTACAGGTATGTGCCACCATGCCTGGCTAATTTTTTAAATGTTGTAAGGACAAGGTCTCGCTATGTTGCCCAGGCTGGTCTTGAACTCCTGAACTCAAGCGATCCTCCCACCTGGAGCTCCCAAAGTGCTGAGATTAGAGGTGTGAGCCACTGCGCTTGGTCAAATGATGGACTTCAGGAATACCTAGATAGATTCTATGTAATCTTCGGCCTCTGGAAATCTACTCGCCATATCTGTTAGCCAATGCCTGTCTCAGAAAATCACTGAACTAAAGGCCCTGTGCAGCTTTCAAATCATCTAGGTCATCTTCTACTAGGATGGCTGCTCAATCTTACCAAAGCATTCAAAGATAACCACTTCTACTCACTAGGAGAAGATGGTGTGTCTCTCAATGATGAAAAGTGAACCTCGGGACTTCCAAAGATATTACTGATTTCCTCTTGCAACAGAACATGATGAAAGACCCATAACACCAGTGGAGAGCAGGCAGTATTGGATATGGAGTTTGTGATGGAAGCTGGTGTGGGTATCTTTTAACACCTCTGTGGGCCCAGTCCCCAGCTAAGCACTTTGCAGTTAAAGGATGGCATCTGCCCTGGACTGGAGCCAGTTCAGCCCCTCTGGAGGGCCAGCAGTGTCTGGGAGTTTTATGTCTCCTTTGGCCACCAGACATTCTGCCCTACTCTACCACTTCCCTTGGCCTGAGGCCAGAGACTGACTGCTTTGGGAGTCCAAAAGTCCAGCTTCCTTACCTAAGGAAGAGTATACTCTTAAGAGTAGTTTATGCTCCAGAGTTCCCCTAGGGTCAGGCTGAAGCTGGGACTTCATATGAAATCACACCCTTGCTCAACTTCTTCCCTTTTCCTGACCTTTTCACATTCACTTACCGGTGTCCTGGGAGCCCTTCCTTAATAAGTAAGTTTCTTTATTTTACCTAAAAAATAAAATAAAAAGTGTAAATAAATGTTGAATTCTGCCCCAAGTTTTACTTACATTATTTGGCATGATCATATTGCTTTATCTTTAACCTAGCATGACAAATTACATATACAGTTTTTTTTTTTTTTGTAATAGGTTATAATCTTGGCATATAACGGTAATAGAGATAAGAATCTCTCTCTATTTTCTTAAGTGATATTGGGCTCTGAATTTTATTTCTTGGGCAGTATTTACCTTGTTTCTGTTTCGAGATTATATTTGCCTTGTAAACTGACCATTTGTCTTTCCTTCTCTTTTGATTTTGTGGGAAAATGTATAGGTAATTTTCTTTGCACCTTGCAGATCTGGACCTCATACCTTGTGTTGGATGGGGGTTTCATTATGGCTTTTTTTCTGTTTTCTTTCTTTTTTTTTCTTGAGGCAGAGTTTCTCTCTTTTTGCCCAGGCTGGAGTGCAGCGCTGTAATCTCGGCTCACTGCGCCCTCCACCTCCTGGGTTCAAGCAATTCTCCTGCCTCAGCCTCCCAAGTAGCTGGGATTACAGGTGCACACCACCATGCCTGGGTAATTTTTTGTATTTTTAGTAGAGACGGGGTTTCGCCATATTGGACAGGCTGGTCTCGAACTCCTGACCTCAGGTGATCCGCTCACCTTGGCCTCCCAAAGTGCTGGGATTACAGGCATGAGCCACCGTGCGTGGTTGGATTTATTTTCTTTAATGGTTACTTATCTATTCTAGTATTTATTTCTTTTTTAGTAAAAAATAATATTTTCTGAAAAATTGTCCGTTTTGTCTAGATTTTTAAGTTTATTGGTTTGAAATTGCTTATATTATTTTCTACTTTTTCTTTTTCTTTTTTTCTTTTTATCAAGACAGAGTCTCACTCTGTCACCCAGGCTGGAGTGCAGTAGCTTGATCACGGCTCATTGCAGTCTCAACTTCCCAGGCCCAAGGGATACCCCCTCCTCAGCCTCCAGCTGAGACCACAGGTGGGCACCGTCACACCCAGCTAATTTATTTTCTAATTTTAAAAACTGCCCACTGTACCTATAGTTTCATTCCTTTTTTTTTTTTTTTTTTTGAGACAGAGTCTCGCCCTGTCACCCAGGCTGGAATGCAGTGGCACAATTGCAATCTCTGCTCACTGCAACCCCTGCCTCCCTGGTTCAAGTGATCCTCCTGCCTCAACCTCCTGAGTAGCTAGGATTACAGGTGTGTGCCACCATGCCCAGCTAATTTTTTGTATTTTTGGTAGGGACAGGGGTTCATCATGTTGGCCATGCTGGTCTCAAACTTCTGACCTCAAGTGATCTGCCCGCCTCAGCCTCCCAAAGTGCTGGGATTACAGGTGTGAGCCACTGTGCCTGGCCTCATTCCATTTTTTGACCAATACTATTTACTTTTATCTTCTCTCTTGTTTCCTTCAACAGTATGACCAAAGGTTTATCTACTTTAAAAGATTTTTCAATCTTGTGAGACTGAGCTCTAAAATAAATAAATAATAGTAAAATATTTTTCAAATAATTAAGTTTTGCTTGTTGATCATCTCTGGTTCTCTTTTGTTATAAGTCATCAAATTTTCCTCTTCAGCTTTGACGTTCCTTTCCATTCTCTTTGAGTTTATTCTACCTTTTTCTCTGTTTTATGAGTTGAACCTTGGTTCATTAATTTTCAGTTTCTTGAGTTTAAAAATTTGTAAATATGGCTTTAGCTGCATCCTTTAAATTTTGATATATAAGGATTCAGATGTTTAAAAATTCTAAACATTTTGCTGGGCACCGTGGGTCATACTTGGAATGCCAGCATTTTGGGAGGCCGAGAAAAGACTTTTGCTTGAAGCCAGGAGTTTGAGACCTCCCTGGGTAACAAAGCGAGACCCTCATCTTTACAAAAAGATCTTAGCCAGGCATGGTAGCATGCACCTGTAGTCCCAGCTACTCAAGAGGCTGAGGTGGGAGGCTTGATTGAGCCCAGGAGTTTGAGGCTGCAGTGAGCTATGATTGTGCTGCTGCATTCCAGCCTGGGTGATAGAGCAAGATCTTACAAATAAATAAATAAATAAACAACTCATAAGTTTTAAATTGTGCATCATGCTGAGTAGCATCACGGAATCTCGAGCTGTCCTGCTCCATCCTGCCTGGGATGTGAATCACCCCTTGGTTCAGCCTATCCACGTTGTCTATTTACCTGCCCACCAGCCACCTAGTAACCTTTTTAGTTCTCACATCAACTGTGGTGGGAACATGGTACTTGTTTTCAAGCAACCCTTAGTTTACTTAGTAATGGCCTCAAAGTGCAAGGGTAGTGATCTAGCAATTCGGTTATGCCAAACAGAAGCTGTAAACTGCTTTCTTTATGTGAAAAGGTTTAAGTTCTCAACTTAAGGACAAAAGACAACTATATGCTGAGGTTGCTAAGATCTACACTAAGAAAAAATCTTCTATCCATGAAATTGTGAAGAAGGAAAGAAAAATTTGTGCCGGTTTTGCTGTTGCACCTCAAACAGTGAAAGTTATGACCACAGTGTGTGATATAAGTGTTTAGTTAAGATGGAAAAGGTGTTAAATTTGTGGGTAGAAAACATGAAAAGAAACATATTCCAATGGACAGCAATTGTGTTTAGTACTATGCAAGGTTTCAGGCATCCACTGGGGGTTTTGGAATATATCCCCAACATATAAGGGGGAACTACTGTATTCAGATACCAATACTAAAGTCTTTGTAAAGGTGGATTTAACCACTCAGTCATAGCCTTGAGAGAAGCTTACATTCCAAAATGTTTGTTCCCACCCCAGTGTTTAAATTAATAAAATATAGATATAATTGAAGTCCCCTCTAAACTACCCCATTCCATTTCCCCATCCCTCCCAAGGTAATCATTTTCCAGAATTTACATGTTTTATTCCATGAATTTATTAAACAATGCACTATGTTGTTTTTTATGTTTATGATCTCTAAGTAAGTGTTACAGTGTATCTAACCTGGTGAGATTTCACTATTTTTAAGTTGATGTATATAGGCCATACAGTATTTGCTTTCTATGAAGTTACTATACTTTATTAATCTGCTTAGCTACTGACTTATCTTTAAGCAGATTTTATACTTTTATTATTAGAAACAATACCTTAAGGAATATTTTTATTCAAGTGTCCATTTGTTTCTTTACCAAGAGTTCCTAGGATATATACCTAAGAGTAAGTCTAGGGTACAATCATCTCCAGCTTTACTAGATAATATTAAATTGTTCTTCAAAATGGCTGTGCTGGCTAGACACAGTGACCCATGCTTGTAATCCCAGCACTTTGGAAGGCTGAGGTGGAAGGATCACTTGAGCCCACAAGTTCAAGACCAGCCTGGGGAACATAGTGAAACCCGCTCATCTCCACACATACACACACAAAGCTGGGTTTGGTGGCACGTGCCTGTAGTCCCAGCTACCGGGAGGCTGAGGCAGGAGGAACACTTGAGCCCAGGAGGCTGAGGCTACAGTGAGCTGTGATTGCACCACTGCACTCCAGCCTGGATAACAGAGCAAGACCCTGTCTCTATGAAAAAAATAAAAATAAAAAAGGCTGTGCTAACTTACATTCCCATCAGCAGCTTATGAGAATTCCTATTGCCCTCCATACTTTTATTTATTTATTTGAATTCTTTGTTTTTTAGACGGAGTCTGGCACTGTTGCCTGGGCTGGAGTAAAATGGTGTGATCTCGGCTTACTGCAAGCTCCGCCTCCCTGGTTCATGTGATTCTTCTGCCTCAACCTCCTGAGTAGCTGGGATTACAGGTGCACACCACTATACCCAGCTAATTTTTGTATTTTTAGTAGAGACGGGGTTTCACCATTTGGTCAGACTTGAACTTCTGAAGTTCAGAAGTCTCGAACTTCTGATCTCGTGATCTGCCTGCCTCGGCTTCCCAAAGTGCTGGGATTACAGGCGTGAGCCACCATGCCCGGCCCCTCCACACTCTTTCATACTTGTTTTTTTTTTCCCCTTTTCCATTCTGGTGGATGTCAAATGGTATTTGATTTTATTAACTCAAACTATTTAGAATATTTTTTTATTTATAAATTCATGGAATTTAAAAAAGGAATAGATTTATTTGTTTTAAATTTTATTGCAATAAGATTCAAAACCATGATTGATATCATGACTGTTCTCTGAAAATGTTGAGACCTCTTTTGTGGTATAGTATATGGTCAAATTTTATAAGGATCCATGGTTATTTGATAAGTATTTGTATCTTTATTAGGTACAGAGATTTTTCTGTTTCTTATAAATTAAAGATTTTAATGAAAATTCAAGCATTTGTTTATATTTATATTGTTTTGAATATTGTTGCTCCATCTTCATTTTTCCTAAATGAACTTTTCTAATAGTCTCTTTCAACACTTGTATTAAATAAACTTGGATCTCCCAGATGGGTCATTTAAGTCTTCTTCCTTTTATTCCTTTACATCTTTTCATTGCATGTGTCCTGTATTCTGAGAAAAAAATGTTTTTGTTTTTGTTTTTTGTTTTTTGCACAACTCACTAATTTGTTCTTTTTTTGGTGTCCCATCTGCTATTCTACTCATCTATTGAATGATTCATTTCAAAAATGAAACCTTTACTTTGCATGATTGCTGGTTGATTCTTTTCTTTTTTTTTTTTTTTTCTTCTGAGATGGAGTCTCACTCTGTCGTCCACTCTGGAGTGCAATGGCGCCATGCTGGCTCACTGTAACTTCTGCCTCCCGGGTTCAAGTGATTCTCCTGCCTCAGCCTCCCGAGTAGCTGGGATTACAGGTGACTGCCACCACGCCCAGCTAATTTTGTGATAGAGGCAGGATTTCACCATGTTAGCCAGGTGGGTCTCGAACTCCCAACCTCAGGTAATCCACCCGCCTCAGCCTCCCAAAGTGCTGGAATTACAGGCGTATGCCACTGTGCCCAGTCTGCTGGTTGATTGTTTTAAAAGAATTGCTGGTGAAAACACTCTCTTGTGTCTCTTGGAACATACTGTATTAATTAAACTTAGAATAAAATCAAAAGTCCTGATAATGGCCGAGAATGGCCTATATGACAGGCCCCCCCCGTGAATTCTCTGACCTTTTCCCCTCATTCCCATTCTGCTCCAGATATTTTGGCCTCCCTGCTGTTGTCAACATTTCAAAGCCTCCAAGCACACACACTTGTTCCTAGCCTTGCTGCCGTGGTCTCCCCCTGGATGATATGAGCTAGATCTGGCACATAATTCAGGTCTCTGTTTAACAATCATTTCCTTAGCAGAGAGGGATTCCCTGGCTACCTTACCCAAAGTGGCACTTCATATCCTCATATGTATTCTCTTTCTGCAACTCCTTACTTACCGTGCTTTATTTTTATCCAAAATACTTTTTGCCTACAGATATTTTGTTTTGCTTATTTTTTCATTGCCTGTCTCAATCAGTAAATTGCAATGTCCATGATGGTAGAGACCTTGCCTGTTTTGTTTACTGCAGTGTCCCTCAAAATTAAGAGTGTCCAGTACACATTAGAGAGGCTCAAGAAATATGTGTTGAAAGAAGTGATGATGTGTTTCTGAAGTCCAGTGCTGCCTACTCTATTAACTTTGTGTGTTCATTCTTCCATATTTGGTGCCTCTCTCTCATGATGCTGGCTGACCTCGATTATTCATGCATGCATTTTTATATTTGGGAGGACCTGCCAGGCCATCCTAAGAAAGCTCAGTCTATTCACTCCAGTCTGCTTATGGAGGAAACTCTTGAAGTGATGCTGGAGTGGACCAGCAGACTGTGGCTAGCTGCTTTTGGGGAGAAGAAGAATAGGCTGCTGGTTGAGGTGTACCTATAGTTAGTCTCTGGACTAGATACTCCTCATTGACCTGAGAGTGACCATTATTCTAAAGGCCCTAGTCCTTCCTTTCCAATTGAGGGCCCTACATTTGTTACTGCTGACTAAAGGCGGGTACCACTTTTGCTTGTTGCTTTATGCAGAAGGAAGCATGGGGCGGCTGACCTACTTGTCTGTTCCTACTCTAATAACCACACTATCTTTCTTTTCATTGCCCTGAGGCTCCAAGGTTCCATCCTATTTCAAATATCTTTTACTTATATGTGTCGAGCAGTGCCATTTTCTTGAAAATAACATTTTTATTTTGACATAGCTTAAGATTTGTAGGAAGTAACAAAATAGTACAGAGAATTTCTACGTACTCTTCAGAAAACTCATGGTGGTACAAATACTATTAATTCAGGTACAGACTGTTTTTTTGTTTTTGTTTTTTTTTTTTTTTTGGGAGATGGAGTTTTACTCTGTTCCCCAAGTTGGAGTGCAGTAGCGTGATCTCAGCTCACTGCAACCTCCGCCTCCTGGGTTCAAGCTATTCTCATGGCTCAACCTCTCCAAAAGCTGGGATTACAGGCGTGCACCACCATACCTGGTTAATTTTTGTATTTTTAGTAGAAACGGGGTTCTGCCATGTTGGCCAGGCTTGTCTCGAACCCCTGGCCTCAAGTAATCTGCCTGCCTTGGCTTCCCAAAGTGCTGGGATTACAGGCATGAGCCACTGTGCCCAGCCCAGGTATAGACTTCATTCAGGTTCTACCAGGGTTTCTCCCTTCCTTTCTTCCCTTCTTCTCTTCTTCCCTTCTTCCCTTTTACCCTTTTTTCCCGTCTTCCCTTCTTCCCTTCCTTTCCTTCCCCTCTTCTCCTCTCTCCTCCCTTCCCCTCCATTATTCTCCCCTTTCCTCCCCTATCCTCCCCTCCTCTCTCTTTTCTCTTTCTTCCTCCCCTATCCTCCCCTCCTCTCTCCTTTCTCTTTCCTTTATTTAAATTTTATTTTTTCAGATGAGGTTTTCACTATATTGCCCAAGCTGGACTTGAATTCCTGGGCTCAGTGGATCCTCCTACCTCAGTCTTCTGAGTAGCTGGGACTGCAGGCATGTGCCACTGCGCCTGACTCTCCATCAATTTCTATATACATTCTCTTAAAAAAAAACCTGCTTTACTGAGATGTGATTCATATACATATGCCATACAATTCATATACCACTGAATACACTCATTTAAAGTGTATGATTCAATAATTTTTGGTATATTCACAGAGTTATGCAATCATCAATACAATTTAATTTTAGAACATTTTAATCAACTCCAAAAGAAGACCAGTACCCAATGGTGGTTAGTCTTAATTCCACACAACCCAGCCCTAGGCAATTGCTAATTTACCTTCTGTCTCCATAGATTTGCCTAATGTTTTCATCCTTGTTGTAGCACATATCGGTACTTCATTTTTTTTCCTTTTTCTTTTCATACACAACATGGATGCACAATTTTTTAAATTGCCAAATAACATTTAATTGTATTGATATACCACACCTGGGTGTCCATTCATCAGCTGATAGATATTTGGGTTGTTTCTACTTTTTGGGTATTATGTATAATGCTGGATATACTTTTATGGAGAGGCAGTACTATAACATCTTATCACACAGATTCAAAGAACTATTACCACAACTAGGATACAGAACTGTTCCATCTATTAAATATTAAATAAAGTTCTTCATGTTACTCCTTAATAGTCGTACATTTCCCCCTACTGTAACCACTGGAAACCACTGATCTGTTCTCCATACTCTTAGTTTGTCACTTTGAGAATGTTATGCAACTGGAGTCTCAAGGGAGACTTTAACTCCCTTGAGATTGACTTTCTCTGCTCAGAATAATACTCTTGAGATCCATCCAAGTTGTTGCATATATTTATATTTTGTTTCTGTTCATTGCGGAGAAGTATTCCGTAGTACGAATATACCACAGTTTATTTATCCATTGAAGGACATTTGGATTGTTTCCAGTTTGCAGCTATTCCAAATAAAGCTGTTATAAATATTCTTTGTAAGTTTTTGTGTAAGCATTTGTTTTCATTTCTCTAGGATAAATGCCCAGGAGTGTACTTGCTGGGTCTTGTGATTGTTGCATGTTTAGTCTTTTTAAGAAACTGCAAAACTATTTATCATAGCCTATAATTTTACATTCTTACCAGCAATTGATGAAGATCCAGTTTCTCTGCATCCTCTCCAGTGTTTGGAACTGTCGGTAATTTTTATTTTAGCTATTCTAATAGGCATGTAGTAGTATCTCATCATGGTTTTATTTGATTTCTATAATGACTAATTGTGTTAGTTTTGTATTGCTGCAATAACAAATTACCACAACTTTAGCAGTTTAAAGGAGCACAAATTTATTATTTTATACTTCTGTAGATCAGAAGTTTGATACAGGTCTCACTGGGTTGATACCACAGCATAGACAGGGCTGTGTTTCTTTCTGGAGTATCTAGGGGGAAAATCTGTTTCCTTGCCTTTTCTAGTTTTTAGAGGCTCCCAGCATTGCTTGCTTTGTGGCTCCGCTTCTTCCATCTTCAAAGCCAGCAATACCACATCACTCTGACCCTTCTTCTGTTTTCATGTATGTCTGACTGCAGCCAGGAAAAGTTGTCACCTTTTAAGGACTCATATGATTAGACTGGGATCATCTTCATCTCAATCACATCTCCAGAGTCCCTTTTGCTAAGTAAGACAACGTATTCACAGGCTCTAGGAACTAAGAGGTGGAAATCTTTTGGAGACCATTATTATGCCCAGTATAATAATGCTGTTAAACAGCTTTTGATGTATTTATTTGCCACCTGCATGTCTCCTTTGGTAAAGTGCCTGTTCACATCCTTCTAATTACACAATTACTAATTGGCTTGTTTGGGTCACTGTTGAGCTTAGAATTTTCTTTACAAATTTTGGATTCGAGGGCTTTGTTGGATATATAATTTGCAAATATTTTATCCCAGTGTTGGGCTTTTTTCATCCTCTTTGCAGTGTATTTTGCAGACAAACATTTTAAATTTTGACCTACTATAATTCATTATTTATTTTATGACTCATGCCTTTGATGTCATGTCTAACTGGTCACCTAACCCTAGATCACCAAAAATTTCACCTATGTTTTCTTCTGAAAGTTGTATAATTTTACATTTCACATTTAAATCTATGATCTATTTGTCTAGAATACAACTAATACAGCTAATATGTTCATGGTTTTGCAGTCAGAGCTTTCTGAGCAAAAATTAGTGGCAACTTGGGTTAAAGGATGAGCTTTTTATTGCTATAAATCTCCCCTGAGCAGTGCTTTAGCTACATCCCACAGATTTACATGCAGTAGTTAAGAAATAATATAGAGAGATATAGTCCTTATATACTTTGCCCAGATTCCCCCCAGTGATAGTATTCTACAAAAGCATAGTATAATTTTACAATCGTGATACTGACATTAATAAAAGTCATTGACATTGTTTTGATTTTCCTGGTTTACTTGTACTCATTTGCATGTGTGCTTGTGTGTGTGTGTATTAAATATTAAACACTTTTGTCACCTTTGTAGGTTCATGTATCCACCATCACAGTCAAGATACTGAACAGTTCCAACACCACAAAGACCCCTTGTGTTGCCCTTTTATAACCAACCCACCATCCTCTCATCCCCCCTTTCCCTAACCTCTTTCTCTTTGACATGCAAATTATTTAGACATAGGTTGTTTGATTTTCAAGTGTTTGGAGACTTTTCTGATATCTTTCTATTGTTCTGTTCTAGTTTGATTCCATTACGATCAGACAACATACTTTTTATGATCTCAATTCTTTTGAATTTGCTAAGGTTTATTTTATAATCTAAGACCTGGAATTTTGTGAATATCCCATGCATACTTAAAAAGAATGTGTATTCTGCTGTTGTTGGGTGAAGTGTTCTTATGAATATCAATTAGATTTTATTAATTGATATTGTTCAATTCTTTTAAGTTCTTGCTGACATTTTGTCTAGTGTTTCTACCAATTTTTAGCCAAGGGTTGTTGAAGTCCTCAACTATAATTGTAGACTTGTTTATCCTTTCATTCCTGTGAGTTTTTGCTTCATGTATTTTGAAGCTCTGTGTGTGTTGGTACATATACATTTAAGATTGTTACATTCTGTTAGTGAGTTGACCCTTTTATCATTATGTAATGCCTTGTTTTGTCCCTGGTAATTTTCTTTGTTCTGAAGTCTACTTCATCTAATATTAACATAGCCTCTTGACTTTCTTTTGATGAGTTGTTTGCATGGTATAACTTTTTCTATTTCTTTTACTTCTAACATACCTATGTTATTATGTATAAAGTGAGTTGTGTAGACAGCATATAGTTGGTCATTTTTAAAAAATCCTTTCATCAATTGTTGTCTTTTAATTGGTATTTTTGGACCATTTAGAGTTAAGGTAATGATTAATATTTTAGAATTTATGGATGCCATTTTTAAACTTATTTTGTTTGTTTCTTCTGTTTTTTATCTCTCTGATTCTCCTTTCCAGTCTTCTTGTGAGCTACTTGAGCATTTCTTTAGTATTCTGATTTATCTACAATATAACTCTTGAGTGTGTCGCTTCACAGTTTTTTGTTTTAAGCCATTGTCCTAAGGGTTACAATAGTCTACCACTATCAACATTTTACTACTTCCAGTGGAATATGGATGCATCACCACTATTTAGGTCACTTTACTCTCTCCCTTTGTAGTTGTCTGAAAATATTCTACATTCATTGAGAACCAAAGCAGACATTATTATAAGTTTTGCTTTTAACTATTAAACACATTTTTTAAATCACAAAGAAAAAAATTATTTATTAGACTTATATTTATTCTTTACATCTTTCTTCATATCTGATGTTCTTAGTTGCAACAGAACTAAGTTCTTAGTTCTGTTATCATTTTCTTTCTCTATAAATAATTTCTTCTAGCTATTCTTTTATTCTGCCAGTGATAAATACCTTTAGTTGTTGTTTTGTTGTTTTAAGTCTTCAAATATATTGATTCTTCTTATTTTTGAAGGATATTTTCACTGGATATAGAGTTCTGGGTTGACAGTTCTTTTCTTTCATCACTTAAAAATGTTGTACCACTTCCTCTGGCCCCATGATTTCTGATGAGTAATCTACTATTATTTGAACATTGTTGCCCTGTAGGTATTGTCATTTTCTTCTCACTGCTTTCAAGATTTTTTCTTCTGTCTTACGTTTTCACAATGTTGACAGTGATGGATTTGGGTGTTATTCTCTTTGGGTTTACTGTGTTTGGGGTTTCCTCAGCTTCTGGAATATTTAAGTTTGTGTCTTTCATCATATTTAGGAAGTTTTTAGCCATTATTTCTTTAGGTATTTTTCAGTCCTGCATTCTTTTTTCCCTTCCTCTAGAACTTTGACGACACAAATGTTAGATGTATTGTTATTACCTCATTGGTGTATAGGGCTCAATTTATTTACTTTCTGTTTATTTGTGTTAAAGTTCACTGATTCCTTTCTTTTTTCCATTGAGCAGCCCCCAAACCAGGACATGTTCAGAGAGGCTCCCAGGTTCACTGATTCTTTCCTGGCATCTCTAGTCTGCTATTGAGCCCACCTAGTAAGTGTTTTTAAATTTAGGTTAAGGTATTTTTCAGTTATAAAATTTACATTTTTTTCTTCTTTATATCTTTTTCTTTTTTTGTGAAATGATCTTGCACTGTCATCCAGGCTGGAGTGCAGTGGTGCAATCATAGCTCACTTTAGCCTCTGACTCCTGGGCTCAAGCAATCCTCCCACCTCGGCCTCCCAGGTGTCTGAGACTACAGACACATGCCACCATATCTGACTGATTTAAAAAAAAATTACAGAGATGAGGTCTCACTATGTTGCCACGGCTTATCTCAAACTCCAGAGCTCAAATGATCCTCCTGCCTTGGCTTCAAAAAGCGTTAGGATTATAAGTGTGAGCCACCATGCCCTACCATATCTTCTATTTCTTTGATGATATTTTTAAATTTTTCATTTGTTCCAAAAGTTTTCATTATTGCTTGTTAAAACATTTTTTGACAACTTCTTGAAAATCACATTCAGAAAATTACAATATCTGTGTTATCTTGGCATTAGGGTCTATTGATCACCTTTTCTCACTTGAATTTAGATTTTCTTAGTTCTTGGTATGATCAATAATTTGGAATGCATCCTGAACATTTTGAATATAGTTTTAAGACTCTGGTTCATATAAAATATTCTACTTTAGCAAACTGTCGAGGTTCTAAATGCATATCCTGACACTCTTTTTGTGTGTTGTAGTGCAAATATTACCCTAATTTAGTAAGACTTTACCATGCTCCACTTCTGATCTCCTCCATTTCTGTGTTACCCAGATGACAGTACTGCATCCCACAGTCTTTTAGCACTAGCTGGATAGTTGGAGGGGTGCCACTCTTTACTACATGGAAGACTTTAGAAGACAAGGTTTTACCTACTGATTCGGCTGGCGATAGTTTCCTCCACATTACTGAAGTGGGGATTATAGGTCAGAGCTCTACACACAGTCTCTGTGGGCAAGCAGCATCTTCCTTTCACCTCCAGGAAAAGGGTTGAAGTCAAAGTTATTCCCAAAAATTGTGCAAGGAGGAGTTCTGTCCATTCCTTCAAAGGACATGTAGAGGTCAGAATTCTGTCCACAGACCCTGGAGGAAGGAGCACCTTCTTGTTACTATGAAGGGCAGGGCAGAATACGATACTCTGCCCACTGGTTCTGCCGCTGCAGTGTCATTGTGGTGGGGGAGGCATAGGGTGTTTTGCTTGGTATTCACCCAAAGAACAGGCAGATATGATTGAAGGGTTTCTGTCTTTGGGCTGCCTCTTTCCTCATCCTCTGGCTAGGGAAAGCTGACTTTTCTTGGGGGCTATTTTCTGTCAGTGACTGCTGGTGTTTCTAGATTGTGGCTAATATGGTTTAGCTGTGTCCCACCCAAATCTCATTTTGAATTGTAGTTCTCATAATCCCCACATGTTGTGGGAGGGACCCAGTGGGAGGTAATTGCATCATGGGGGTGATTACCCTTATGTTGTTCTCATGATGGTGAGTTCTCATGAGATCTGATGGTTTTATAAGGGGCTTTTCCCTCTTTTGCTTGGCACTCCTTTCTCCTGATACCTTGTGAAGAAGGATGTATTTGTCCACCATGATTGTAAGTTTCCTGAGGCCTCCCACAGCCATGTAGAATTGTTATTCAATTGAACCTCTTTCCTTTATAAATTACCCAGCCTTGGGTATTTCTTCATAGTAGCATGAGAATGGACTAATACAGTAAATTGGTACCACAGAGAGTGGGATGCTGCTGTAAAGATACCTCAAAATGTGAAAGTGACTTTGGAACCGGGTAACAGGAAGAGGTTGGAACAGTTTGGAGGGCTCAGAAGAAGACAGGAAAGTGTGGAAAAGTTTGGAACTTCTTAGAGGCTTGGTGAATGGCTTTGACCAAACTGCTGATAGTGATATGGACAATGAAGTCCAGGCTGAGGTGGTCTCAGATGGAGATGAGGAACTTGGGAACTGAAATAAAGGTGATTCTTGCTATGCAGAGAGACTGGCAGCATTTTGCCCCTGCCCAAAGTTCCTCTGTGGAACTTTGAGCTTGAGAGAGATGATTTAGGGTATCTGGCGGAAGAAATTTCTAAGTGGCAAAGCATTCAAGAGGAAGCAGATCATAAAAGTTTGCAAAATTTGCAGCTTTACAATGCAGTAGAAAAGAAAAACCCATTTTCTGGGGAGAAATTCAAGCCACCTGCAGAAATTTGCATAAGTAATGAGGAGCCAAATGTTTATCACCAAGACAATGGGGAAAATGTCTCCAGGGCATGTCAGAGACCTTCAAAGTAGCCCCTCTCATCACAGGCCCAGAGGCCTAGGAGGGAAAATGGTTTCCTGGGCTGGGTCCAGGGTCCCCGTGCTCTATGCAGCTTAGAGACATGGTGCCCTGCATCCCAGCTGCTGCAGCTCCAGCTACGGCTAAAAGGGGCCAATGCACAGCTCAGGCCATTGCTTCAGAGGGTGCAAGCCCCAGGCCTTGGCAGCTTACATGTGGAGGATGTCTGGGCAGAGGTGTGCTGCAGGGGCAGAGTCCTCATGGAGAACATCTGCTAGGGCAGTGCAAAAGGGAAGTGTGGGGGTGGACACCCCACACAGAGTCCCCACTGGGGCACTGCCTAGTGGATCTGTGAGAAGAGGGCCACTAACCTCCAGACTCCAGAATGATAGATCTACTGACAGCTTGCACTGTGTGCCTGGAAAAGTCACAGAGTTTTCCAGTCCATGAAATGCCAGCCCATGAAAACATCCAGAATGGAAGTTGTACCCTGCAAAGCCACAGGGATGAAGCTGCCTAAGGCTCTGGGAGCCCACCTCTTGCATCAGCGTGCCCTGGATGTAAACATGGAGTCAAAGGAGATCATTTTGGAACGTTAAGATTTAACGACTGCCCTACTGGATTTCGGACTTGCATGGGGCCTGTAGCCCCTTCGTTTTGGCCAATTTCTCCCATTTGGAATGAGTGTATTTACCCAATGCCTATACCCCCATTGTATCTAGGAAGTAACCAACTTGCTTTTGATTTTACAGGCTCACAGGCAGAAGATACTTGCCTTGTCTTAGACGAGACTTTGGATTGCAGACTTTTGAGGTAACGCTGGAATGATTTAAGACTTTGGGGACTGTTGGAAGGGCACGATTGTGTTTTGAAATGTGAGTACATGAGATTTGGGAGGGACCAGGGTGGAATGATATGGTTTGGTTGTGTCCCCATTCAAATTTCTTCTTGAATTGTAGTTCTCATAAACCCCATGTGTCACGGAAGGAACCTGGTGGGAGGTCATTGAATCATGGGGCTGATCCACATGCTGTTCTTGTATTAATGAGTAGGTTCTCACAAGATCTGATGGTTTGAAAGGGGGGTTTAAAAGGGGCTTTTCCCCTTTTTGCTCGGCACTTCTCTCTCCTCCTGCCATGTGAAGAAGGATATGTTTCCTTCCCCTTCTGCAATGATTATAAGTTTCCTGAGGCCTCCCCAGCCACGTGGAACTGTTAGTCAATTGACCCTCTTTCCTTTATAAATTACCTAGTCTTGGGTATTTCTTCATAGCAGCATGAGAATGGACTAATATAGTGGCCTCCTCTAGCACCCAGGCCAAGGTATTTATGAGGCAACAAAATACTCAGGAAGCTCACTTCCAGGTTGTTTCTCAAGTTCTGAGGTTTCTAGCCATTTTACCTTGTTCGTTCCTCCTTTCAAAGACTTCTCTGTGAGATATATATACATTTCCTGTGATTAGTGAGAGGAATAAAATGGAATGTGTTTACTTCATCTTATCTGGAACCAGAAATCTCCAGAGCAGCCCCCTTTGTGATAGTTTGTTCCTATTTATGCTCTTTTTTTTTTAAGTCTTTGTTTTTTTTCTAAGACATCTTGTTATAGCACCTATTTATATTTTAGCAGGTTTCCCCCTCATATTTACTTCCATTAAAAAAATTTTACCTCTGTGACAGTAAATTTTCAAATGGCTTATCTTTCTGTTATTTCTAGCTATTTAGTATTAAAACAAGAGACGTCACGGGCCTAGTCTGTCATCTAGAACCGAAAGATAAAGAACGTTTTTCCTGTGACCTTATTTGTATGTAACAGGCTTATAGAATATGGAACTCATTTAACAATTCATGCTTACTGAGAATTATGAAATTATATGCAAAAAATACTAATTTTAGTCAAAATGTATGCATCAACTAATATTAGCATTTGAATAATTAAAACTGGGATTATTCTGGTTTTGCATATATAAAGACATACCACAAACACAAACTGAGCTATTGGATTGAGTTGCTTGTGAGAAATTAAACAGCTATTGATTTGGGAACTATTATAATGGTTGACTCCATAGCAATAGTTGAGATTATACAAAAGGTAAATGAGAAGGAGAAAGGAAAAAAAAATTAGTTGAGAATCCTAAGGGAAACCCAGAGAAAAGAGAAATAAGGAAAGTCTCAAGGAGACATTTTTTTTTTCTTTTTCTTAAGAGACAAGTTCTTGTCGTTTCTTTTGAGGCAAGGTCTTGCTCTGTCACCTTGGGTGGAGTACAGTGGCATGATCATAGCTCACTGAAACCTTGAACTCTTGGGCTCAAGCAATCCTCTTGCCTCAGTAGGGCCCGCAAGTGCACATCACCACACCTGGCCTGTTTTTTAAATTTTTGTAGAGTGGAGGTCTTGCTATGTTGCCCAGGCTGGTTGCTACCTCCTGGCCTCAAGCGACCCTCCTGCCTCTGCTTCCCACAATGCTGGGATTACGGGAATGAGCCTCTGTGCCCAGCCAGGAGAACTTCTAAGATTTGTCACAGATTTAAGAGAAACACTGGAGGATCTGTGATTGATATGGTTTGAATCTGTGTCCCCACCAAAATGTCATGTTCAATTGTAATCCCCAATGTTGGAGGTTGGGCCTGGTGGGAGGTGATTGATTCATGGGGGCAGTTTCTAATGGTTTAGTACCATCACCTTAGTGCTGCTGTTGTGGTAGAGTCCTTACAAAATCTGGTTCTTTAAAAGTGTGTAGCAGCCATTTTCTCTCTCCCTTCCTTCTGCTCTGGCCATGTGAAGATGTGCTCACTTCCCCTTCCCCCTCCACCATGATTGTAAGTTTCCTGAGGCCTCTATAGCCATGCTTCCTGTACAGCCCGTGGAACTGTGAGTCATTTAAACCTCTTTTCTTTATAAATTACCCAGTCTCAGGTATTTCTTTATAGCACTGCGAGAACAGACTAATACTGTGACCTCCATATAACTTTTGATATAAAAAGAAATTGAACCATTTTGAAAAGCAATCCTGGATTTATACAAGTTGTCTTCAATCTAATCATCTCTGTTAGAATAATTACTATAAGTTGTCATTTTCCCACTGAAGTTAACATGGACAGCTTGAGAAAGAAAAATAAATTATGACAGCTGTGGAGATGTAAGGATTTTAACTAAAGTGGAAAAGATGCCCTAGTGCATTAAGTAGTTTAGACAAATTATTTTATCTGATGCTTGTGAGTTTTAGACAGATAGATAAAAATTTTGTAGCTTAGTAAAAAACATCATTCTGACAGGTTTCCAACAGTCATTTTCCAATTTTCTAATAAATTTCTAAGACTAGTTTGTTTATTTACTATCTTCACTCTTGACTATATAGTTGAGAATATGAACTTAGAAATTGTCTGTTAAATCTTTTTGAGTAAGTTGAAAGCTAACACATAGCCTACACCATTAGGTAAAGTTTAATTACTTTAAAAATTCTGAATTACATTATTTGAACATAAATACATTTATATAATTTTTTAGTAATTACAATAACATTGGGAATGACTAGTAAAACATTACTAGAGATTCTGTTAGACCTAGATTGATAAATAAATTAAAGTGACAATTAGTGGCTTGTGAGTAAATGATGCTTGAAAACAACAAAGGCAAATAGTGCTTGAAAATAATGCTTAAACATCGTCCACATTTTGTAATTATTAATTAGCAAACTACTTTTTCACAGATTGGATTAAGGCAGCTTCTCTGCAGTTAATGAAATTATCATAAATTTAAAATTAGTCTAGCCGGCATTATATTCTGTTCTAAAGTGAAAAGCTTGATTTATCTTTTAAATTTTTAACCCTTTTAATTTTGTCCTCCTGAAACCTTCTCTCAAGTCTGACTATTTTGTTACAGTTAACCTTTTACCCATGACACACATCAATAGTAAGGTTGAATGAAATCGAGATTCTTTTAAATTCATTGAGAACTAATTTAAATGACTGATACCGAAGTTCTGTGCACCAGCTTGGAAGATATTTTTATGTTACCAACCTTGACTTACAAATATCTCAATTTCTACAAACTAGGGAAAGGTAAGACAGTTTATGTTTATTGACAACAATAAGTTATTTTTCTCAATATTAAATTCTAAATGAAATCCTATAAAGAACATCTAACAAAATCTTTAGTCTACTTTATGGCTGGATGTCTTTAGGAATACTGCTACCTTCTGAATTTTCTGTTACAGGGGAAAATTAAATGACACCTCAGAAGAATTAAGAAAAGATTAATACTACAGAATGAAATAGTTGAAAATAACACACTTGCCTCTTTCCTATTTCTTTCCAAATATGACTTTATACCTAGTATTTCAACATACAGAATCATCCTTATTATAGTCATATTTTATTCTGGGCTTACCCAGAGTGCAGCAAGGCACAACTGGGGCTGGTGTGGATGCTACTTATAAGAAATATAATACAAATGGCATCCTCTGGAGCCCCTGGCTCCCATGCTAGATACTGAGATGTCAAAGATTGATATGATATGCTCAGTTTAGTTAGGGAAAATGTATATAAGTAAACCTAATTTCCATGGAATCTAAGAAAAACAGAGAAATATGTTCAAAATACTATGGTAGTACAAAAGAAGAATTTAGAAGTCTAGAGAAATCATCCCAGACTCACGGTCTTTTTCACTTTTTTAAAAAAAAAATTTTCTGAGTCAGGGTCTTGCTCTGCTGCCCAGGCTGGAGTGCGATGACATGGTCATAGCTCACTGCAGCCTTAAACTCCTGGCGTCTAGCAATCGTCCCTCCTTAGCCCCCTGAGTGGCTGGGACTACACACATGCCACCATGCCTGGCTGATTTTTAAATTTTGTTTTAGAGATGGGGTCTCACTGCCCAAGCTGGTCTTGAACTCCTTGTCTCAAGTGATTCTCCCACCTTGCTTGTTTGCTTTTAAAGACAACCAAAGCCAGGTGCAGTGGCACTCAGCTGTAGTCCTAGCTACTCGGGAGATTGGGGTAAGAGGATTGCTTGAGCCCAGGAGTTCAAGGCTGCAGTGCACTATGCTTGCAACTGTGAATAGCCACTGTACTCCAGCCTAAGCAACATAATGATACCCTGTTTCTGAAACAAAAAAAAAGAAAAAAAAGAAAAAATACAACTGAATACAAGTCTTCACAATTAGAATAGTGCAATTTAAGTATGATAATAAGCTGCCATTTACTGGACTTTTACCATGTCCTAGGCCCTATACCAAGTATTACCACTATGCTTTAATCAACTGAGCTATGCAGCCACCTTGGTTATGCCAAGTATTTAATGTCCCCTGCCTTTTATATAATTCATACAACAATCTCATGTCATCAGTATTCTTATCATCCCTATTCTACTTACAAAGATTTTGGAGTTTCAAGAGGTAAAATAGCCAGTCAAAGCAACACAGTTCTAAGAGGTGAAGTGGTGTGATAGGGAGTCGGGTTTAAAAGGTGAGGGCATACAGCAGCGGTCCTTTAACATGATACAATGTTTTAGTGTTTGATCACTGTGCAGGGAATGGGTACATTATAACCAAATTTAGATTTGTGGACTACACAAGTATATTTCTAGGAAGCTAAGAAAAATGAAAGAAACCAAATCCAGTCCTGAGGAGTCCTAAGTCTACTTAGGGAAAATGGATATTTGTAAACACAATTTTTATGGAATCCAAAAACAACAGTGAAATGTGTTCAAAATACTATGGTTGTGCAAAGGAAGATATTTTTATCTTACCAACCTTAACTTATAAAGTCAATTTATACAAACTGAAAAAAAAGGAAGACGTTCAATGTTTATTGCCAGTGTATTAGTCCATTTTCGTACTGCTATGAAGAAATACCCAGGACTGGGTAATTTATAAAGAAAAAGAGGTTTAATGGACTGACAATTCCACATGGCTGGGGAGGCCTCACAATCATGGCAGAAGTTGAAGGAAGAGCAAAGGCAAGTCTTACACGGAGGCAGGCAATACAGCATGTGCAGGGGAACTCTCTTTATAAAACTATCAGATCTTGTGAGACTTATTCACTATCATGAGAACAGCATGGGAAAACCTGCACCCATATTCAGTTACCTCCCACTGGGTACCTCCCATGACACGTGGGGATTATGGGAGCTACAATTCAAGATGAGTTTTGGGTGGGGACACAGCCAAACCATTTCAGCCGACAATAAGTTATTTTTCTAGAAACACAAGATAAACAATGATTTTTTCCTGTGAACTTATATATATGTAAACAGCTTACCAAATGTAAAAATTAAGTTACTTAAAACTCATTTAACAAATTATGCTTATTGAGAATATAAAATCATATGCAAAGAAATATTAATTTCAACAAAAATATATGCCTCCATTAATACAGCATTTATTAATGTTAGAGGCAGTGGTTTTTGTGGCAATAGTATAGCCTACTGCTACCCTCTTCATATCTGGATTCAAATCCTGACTCCAACACAGCTTGTGTAACCTTGAGAAAGTTACTTAATCTCTGAACCCTTATTCCTTTTCAGAAAAATAGATGAATTACTTTTTGTGAAAGCTCAGTAGTGGGTGGGTGGGGTGTGGGGAAAAAAAGAAAACTCAGTAGTAAGCACTTGATAAATGTTAAATTTCTTACTATTGGCCTCAGGGAGTGGGATAGGACATGCTAGAGGATAGAGATCACAAGTCCTCAGAAACACTGTAAAATTGTGTGTGTGTGTGTGTGTATGTATGTATGTGTTTATAGACCTATACAGAAGATGTGAACTTACACCTACACATGTGTGCAAAAACATCATATTTCTTAATAAATTTTAAATCAAATTTAACTTGATCTCAGGCCACCATTATGCCTTGGATGGGAGAAAATCTAAGCTCAGTCATTGCTGATACTCTCCTAACCCCACCTGTGGGCAGTACAAAGGTTCCTGAACTTTCCAGCGGGGCTTGCATAAATGGATTGGTAGCCTAGGCTCTGCACAACCTTGGGGCACCATTCACGTCTCAAGAGGCTTGACCACATTCTTGGAGCAGGAGAGAGGAAAAATCCAGCCTGAAACAACTCAACAATTAACATTTCAATAAATTATACAGCCACATACATTTTTTTTTTTTTGAGGGGGAAGAAGAGAGCCCATACCTTTCATTAGATTCTCAAAGCAAAGAAGGAGCCTGATTTGATCCAGCAAAAGAGATGGGTGTCAAACCTCTGTGCTCCACAAAGCAGGAAAACATCACATTTGCATTGATTATAGAGCCTTTTCATAGTGCTGACACATCTATGAGCGTTGAGTGGCTCATTATTTTTTTATTAAATTGGGTTGGGGGGCCCCATTCAACCTAAATGCAGATGGGGTTATTGTGAATGAACTGCAATATACACAATAGGTAGTAAATTCTGGGAAATGAAATCTGTCATCAGTCCACTCTTTCACACAACAAAAACCAAGATGGGGTATAACATTGAGACTTGAGGCAAAAAAGTCTTCGAGATAAAGAGGCAGAAATTGCATTCATTGACTTGTAAAGCATGTAGGGGGGGCCTTTTCTACGAACAGAACAGGAAAGGGCCAGTACTAATTCAGTAAAAAGTATATAAAACCACTGAACAGAAGACAATGCATGTAATGGAGGGAGCTTGTGAAATGCACAATGGTTTCACAAATAAATGTGGACACCTGAATGGTAACAGCATTATCAGCCACATCTTCAAATACAGGGAGAGAGAAAGCACTTTCAGAAGGGTAGTAGGAAAAACACTCAGGTTAATGAAGAAACCCTGCACTAAGTCATATCTGTCATTTTAAGTGCTCGTTACAATGATTATTTTTAACCGTCATTTAATTTTGTACAAAATTCAATTGATCAGACATAGAGCCATGATTAATCACTTGTGTATGACTAGACATAAGTGGGTACTAATGAGCAGTAAATGCATGTCCAAGTCCTGTTTTTAGTATTGTTCTTATAATAAGTAGCGTCCACTTTCTGCATCTTATTGCCTTTGGATGAATCTGGAAATCCCTGTTTTGTGACAGTTCAATTTAGTCTTTTGTTGCTTTGATTCCAGGGTTCTTTAACAATTTTTAAAAATCAGTGTGCTTAGAGCTTTTGACATGTTGTACAATCATACTTTCCATTTCTTTATCAGTACAAAAAATAATTTATCTGTAAGAGGGTTGAAGTTTCTACACTAGTGTATGGGCAGCATGGGGCAATACAAAGTTCATTCCATTTGTTTGGAGGTGGGCAGATTTAAATGATGTAAGTTGTGTCTTCATTTGTTAAATGGGAAAACAGTGTCTACCTTACAGTGTTATAGGTAATATAAGTTAAATGTCTGGCACAGTGTTAGAATACACTCAGTACATAACAGTTGTTCTGTTGCTTCAAAGTAAAATTATAAAACAACTGACATGCAGACAATTTTATCTTGTGAATTCTGGAATGACAGAATTTTTGAGCTCAAAAGGCCCTCAGATGAGGAAACTGAAGGCCTGAGGAGGCGAAAAGACTTGCTAAGATCAAACATTTAGTTTTCCTCATTCAATAACTATTTGTTGAATGAAAGAATAACATTACATCATCACCAGCAACCAATTTCCTACGTGTCAAGTAATGACCTATCTCCTACAAGTGTGGCCTGTGACCTACATGTGACAATGTGAAATGTTAAATGTGAACACGAATGAGAAAATTTTCTATTTTTTATCAGAAAATATATATTGATTGCACTTCATGTTTAACCAATTTAACTTGTTTGTTCAATTAAAAATGGTATTGATTTATTGTTTCAATCAATTGCCTACTTATACTTTTATAACTATTATACACTACATATTAAAGAAAGGGAGTAAGTCACACATGGCTTATTATGAGAACAACAGTAATGCATTTAATTGTTGGTTCATTGCTCATTCATAAAAAATACAATTATTGGAAATAAATTTGTTAGTATATAATGCAGCTCATTTGGCATACTTTATATGCTCAGAATTTAGTAAGTTCTATTTTCTGTTATATCAATCTTATCAGATTGATGTAAGAAAAATACTTAAATGGTGGATTTTCATATAAAAGAAGAGGGCATTATGATGTATGAATTTTTAAATAGTAGTTTCTGAGAAATTGCACTGTGGCAGTCCTGCCTTCCTGGGGTTATTCAACAGCTCTTCAGCTTATATAATTACCACACATGCCTCCTGTACAGAGCCCACGAGGCTCCCAGGTCGGTCACCATGGCAACAGATTCTGAATGGAGTAGCCCCATCCTGATACTGTGCATAGAGCCTCTTCCTGGAAAAAGTTTTATTTTTTAAATTTAAACACATTCTCCCAAATTACAGATATACAATTTCAGAGTACTTGTTCCAGTTTTCTTATAAATGTAATGTGAACACTAAATGTCTGGGCACACATAATTTCTTGAATAACAAAGGAAATATAAAGCAAATATTTAAATACAGTTTGCCTTTTCATTCTGAGCACCATTTTGAAAAGAAGAGGAAAATAACCTTTCAGAATAAAAAACACCTGAAGGAACAGCTATGGGAGGAAATTAGCTCTCTTTGATCATTTGCTGCAATAGGAACTTTTACCCTTATTTTTTTAAAAAACTCTTAATCCATAGATCTAAGCAAATGAAATGCAATTTTTCCATTAAAAATGTTTTAAAAGAATGAACAAACACTTGTAGACAGGGCCACTTTGATAAATCTTGTGCAATGAAAGTATATTTTTATCAATAAAGCAGAAAGTACTCATATTTGCTCAAGATTCCCTGTCCGCCCCCACACCTCCAGGAGGTCAGTAAGAACTCACTGAAGCTTTGGTGTCAGCTCCTTTCTCATTTCCTGTTTGCTGTTTGGACAGGCCTGGCAGCTGTGCGACTGAATCTAAGAAGAAAGGCTGATAATGCTCTGCTGGTTTCATAATAGGACTTTTCAAGGCACTGTCCCATCCATTAACTCATTTGAAACGAGAGTTAGGGTTTTCTTTTTTCCCCCCATTAGGAAAGATACTTACATGTTTTATTCAAAATTCTCTTTTAAGCCACCACCAAAGAAGAGAAAGAAATTAACATAATAACTCTCAGGGTGGTTCCCTGTTTACAAAGTAAGTTTTAACTTTTACTTTGTTTTCTTTCAGAGCCCTAAATTCAACTCCTACTTTATTCCATATTTCCATTTTCAGTCATCCTTGATGCCTGAAATGATTTAGTTGATGCCATATTGATTTCGTTATTGTTGGCTTCCTCAAAATGTCTCTCATTTTTCTGTCCCCTTGGCTCATTTCTTAGTGTGTTTGCTAATGTCCATATCCTGCACAATTGCCAGCAGCACCATGACCTAGGGAGGACCCTCATTATGAACGGCATTCTATAGAAAAAAAAGACGCGCATCCCCTTCAAATGATGTGGCTTGCCCCGTGGAAAACAGAGTTGGTGTCTGAGTCAGGTTTGCTTCCCCAGAGCTCCAGGACCATTGCTATTGTCCTGTCTCTTTCCTGCATGCTTCCTCATTTGCAAAACAATGTGAATTCTGTTCTTGCTCTTACGACTAAAGGAAAACTGAGGAAGATCAAGAGTGGTTGCTTCAGGGACGTTCCACACTGTTAAGAAGGCCACTTCTACTTTTCCAGGCTCCAGGTATATTTTTAAATGAAGACATGTCAAAATAGGTTTCTGTTGCAGTTAAAATGTTTACACTTATTAGCAATTACATTTGTATGAGAGTTGGAGGCTCTTCCAACACTGTCAGTGTACTTCTATGACTGTATATGTCTAAATTCATTTGGAAATAAACAATAATTGTCTAATTTTGGCCCTTAACTAACTTGAGGTCCTGGCTTAATGCCCTCTTTTCTCATAAAGGAGTGCCCTTACATGAACATGAGGACTTTAGAGGACAGCAGTGGTGGCAACAGTGGAGTTGACTGCAGCTGGGGCAAAGGTAGCAGGTTAATATCAGCTAACACCTCCAGAGCATTTGCCATGTGCCAGGGACGATGCTAAGTATTTTACGTGTGCTAACACTATGCTTTCTTAGGCAGGTACTATTATTATCTGCTTTTTGTTTAACAGATAAAGAAACTGAGCCACACAGAGGTGAAATAACTTGCTTAAGGGTACACAACTACTAGTAGTATTGAGTTTATACTCTTAAGTATTGTGCTATTCCATTTCTTACTGAATACAAAGCAAAAAAACATAAGGATCAGAGGAGGAGTATGAGTGTCCTCATACAGCAAAGGGAGGTGAGTGGGTTTGTGTGGTGGTGGGAGGGGACTTACAATATTAATAATGACACTAGGTGGGCGCTCAGTAGCTCATGCCATTTTGATTCTCTACCAATGTGTGGTTGTCCCAGGCTGAAGGAATTGGGTTAACAAGGGTTATATCTGCACTCATACTCTTTCCCCAAAGGCCATATGATGTGTCCAAAATTGAAAGTGCCATTTTTCAATGACACATAGAATCTGAGCAGTAGCACAGGACCCTGTGTTCAGAATGACCAGATGCTTAGACGAATGATCTGTTGATGCCATCTTGAAAATCTCAATAATATGTGAACAAATCTCAATAATATTTGAACATTTTGCACTGGGCCCTGTAAATTATGTACCTGGTCGTGTGTGGAATTCTGGGCAATTTGTAGACACTAGTAGCTCCAATCTGCTGGGGGAAACAAGGTTCTATCTCCCTGTGATTCCCGTGGAACTGCAGTGCTATAAATCTGCAGTTGTCTGTTAGTGGATTTGCATTTTACTGCAATGTAATACTTCTCCTCACAGGGAAAAGCAGTCTACTCTCGCTAATAGGGGTTTTAATGATGTTCTCCCAAGGTCCACGTGCATAGCCTCAAGCAAAAAGGCTCAGGACAGGCTCTGAATTCCACAGCAGGGTTAACTACAAGGGAGCTTCTTTGCAGTATGATAAAACACGGTTAACCTCAGCTGGATTTGCAGCTAGCCCCAAGGAGCACTCCTCAGGAGCAACACAGGTCTACGTATAACATTTCACCTCTGGTCCACCTGGAAACGTGCACTTCTCATCCCACGGTGTTTGCATAATTTAGGCATGCTATACTTAAGATTTGCCAAAACTTGTAGAGAAAAATCAAACTGTCTCAGTACAAGGAAGCCAAACTGCTAAATCCTCTATTTCCTCTCTCGATGCTCCAGCAGTTTGGCAGTAGAATAAATGATTGCTCACCAGTGGCAAGTTTCCATGCAGTCGGTAGCTCCTAATGTCTTTTCTGAAGGGAAGGGCAGTGAGCTGATTTTCTCCACCAGGGAAGTAATGATCCCAATGAGCAGAAACTAGGAGAGAAAAAAAGTCAACTTCTCGAAGAAGACAAAAAGGGAATTTCTCACCTCTATCTGTCAGAAGAGTCAGAGCTTTCCCATTCAAGGAGACCCGTCGGGTTGCACTGAATTAATCATGATAGCTAACATCTTCTAGCATTTACTATGCCCTAGATACCCTTGTAAGGGCTTTACACATGTCAACTTAGTTAATCCTCACAAGAACCCAATGAGGTATTATTATCATCCCCACTTTAGACGTGAAGGACCCAAGGCACAGACAGGGTAAGCAGTTAAGTCAGGAGAGCAGCTGCCTAGCTGTGAGAGCCACAGGTTTATCCAGGACAATAACAAGCAGTGATGAGTTCCCAGTGGAGCCTGGCTGGGTGTGCAGCTGCTAGGCTTCGTACTGTTTGTCCTTACAATAAACCCCCATTAACGAGGGAAGCACGATTGGTCTCCCCTGCTCTTGCAACCTGAAAGAGCCTATAGAATACAGATGCCATTGTGAATGCTTTTGTAATTTGGAGATTCTTTATTTTTTTTTTTTTTAAATCAATGGAATAATCAGCCTTTTCATGTATCCATAGGGAATTCAGGAGAGGATTGAAGAAGCGGTTCCTGTTTTTGAGGCATTTGCAATCATTGTTGGACAGACAGAACCAACAGATGGGGAACAATGGCCAGGGACTCCAGGCCTGGTTTAAGCAAATGCCGCACTGTGGTCTTTACCTATGAATGGTGTGGAAAATGAGAACAGGGAAGAGGATTTGCTCACTGGCTGTGGAGTTAGGTCAGAAGGGGGATAGAAAGAAGGAACTGGATGGCTTTGGGGACATTTCTTAATCTTTAGGCTTCGCCTTTCTTAACTGAAAATTAAGCCATAAGTTACCTCCAGAACTCTTTCAGTCTTAGCGTTCAGTGGATCTCGATCTTTTCTGTAAAGCTAGATTTTTATGTGTGGCATTTGTGAAAAGTTTGGGCGCACTCATGCTTGATCTGGCCCAGTCCGTAAATCACATGAAGATCACGTTCAATCAGGTAGGAAGACTTTTCTGACTTCACGTTAGCGCCCATGTGTGCTGAACTTTAGTCTTCTCCTTTTCTTGAAAATTCAGTTTAATAATTATCTCTGCCATTTTACACATTTATTTTTCTTGGCTATTTATATTTTCCTTTTGGCGGGTCACATATAAAAATAGGATATACATGGACTGTAGCAGTTGATAATAACTTGTGTGCTTTGATTTTTTAAAGAAACAAAATTTACCAAAAGGGATCTTGCTCACTTACCAATTTGGTTTTTTTATATCTCTGTTTTTGTACGTATCTTTTAACATTGTAAATTATTCTAGCCCCCAACAACTGGACACCTGGTTATGATTGCAGAATGTGCAATTTAAAATCCTGTTTTAAAACTCAGTTTTTGTTTTTCTTTTTGAGACAGGGTCTCATTCTGTCATCCAGACTGGAGTGCAATGATGCAGTCATGGCTCACTGCAGCCTTAACATCCTGGGCTCAAGCAATCCTTCCACCTCAGCCTCCTGAGTAGCTGAAACTATGGGCACATGCCACTTTACCAGGCTAGTTAAAAAAAAAAATTTTTTTAGAGATGAATGTCACCAGGTTGTCCAGGCTGGTCATGAACTCTTGGGGCTCAAGCAGTCCTGCCTCAGCCTTCCGAAGTGCTAGAATTACAGCATGAGCTACCACGCCTCATCTAAAAATTAGTTTTTATATCATTATGCATACCATGTTTTCAACAGTAAAATGGTTTTACCCCAAATAGGCATGTAGTTAAGGTAAAAATTATCTGATATTACTGAACATTGAGATTTAGAAACAGTAATTAAGGAGCAGGGATTCAGGAGATACTTTTGCAGTATGATCCTTAGGACGAGGTGACTTTCTATAACCTGGCAAATGTTCTGTAGAGCCTATAGACAAGCTGTTTTTTATGTATCATGCCTAGACCAGCAACAGTGACATTTAACAAGAACTCAGATCTCACTCAGACTCTGTGAGGTGTGACCCAGCAGTCTGTGTTGTAACAAGCCCTCCAGAGGACTCTGAAGTACCGAAAAATTTGAGAAGGGCTGTCATAATCCAGGCTGTCAACAGAATAGCGTAGGATCATATGCTTTACACTCACTACACTATAGCCAATGACCACCTTTCCTTACATAGTCCCTCCCCATGTCCACCTGGATATAGAATTTAGAAGTAAAATCACAACCCAGAGTATTGGCAGTGGTCAGTGACTCCCCATTGCAGATTGCATTTAATTAATTAATTATTTTTTGAGATGGAGGCTGACTTTGTCACCCAGGCTGGAGTGCAGTGGCTCAATCTTGGCTCACTGCAACCTCCACCTCCTGGGTTCAAGCAATTGTCCTGCCTCAGCCTCCCGAATAGCTGGGACTACAGGTGCGTGCCACCACACCCAGCTGAGTTTTGAATTTAGTAGAGATGGGGTTTCACCATGTTGGCCAGGCTGGTCTCAAACTCCTGACCTCAGGTGATCCACCTGCCTTGGCCTCCCAAAGTGCTGAGATTATAGGCATGAGCCACTGCGCCTGGTCTTGAATTTATTTAATAGTTGAATTGCTCTACTTGCATTCAAGATCTTCTGTCTTTATAAAACCAAATCATGTATTCCAGTGTCATCTTCTATTTTTCCTGCTCATATTCTTTATCTTTTAGTAAAATTGGATGGCCATTCCCTCCTCTGTCTCTAATGCTTGTCATGAGCTGGCAAGGTTGTGAAGAATCTTTAATTAGTGAAGATTTATGGGAGTGCCTTCCTAAATGGCATCACGGTGTAAACAAAGAAATCAAGTCACCTGAACTTCTCCATCTCTATGTATCAAGATCCCAAGATTCTATTTCAAGTACCATTTCCTCTGTGAAATCTTTCTTGATTCCTCAAACAGAATGGTGTGGTCTTTCCTTTTTATAATGCCAGCCCCCTGTGTTTCATATTTCTTGCACAGTAGATTCTGGTCTGCCTTATTGTATAACCGGTGTGGTCTAATTTCATTCGTCTATAAGTTCTTGAGATTGGAGCTGAATCCTACTCATTTATCGGTCCCTACTACGCCTGTCACAGTGTCAGACACCTAATAATAACTCAGTCAATAGTGTTCAAATTGTGGTATGGAGCAGCAGGGCGTCCAGCCCAGCCCAGAGTCATTGGATAGCTTTCAGACAAGGCTGTTAGCTGTGTGAGGTAGGTGCATATTGCATGCTTGTCCCAAACTATTCTCTTGCAGGTGACTGACATTCTTTTTTATATTTAAAAAGAAGATTTATAGAAAGCTCAGAGCCCATGTTTACAGTACAAAATTCACCTATGAGAAATCAAGAAATGGAAGGAAGATCTAGAGGACAAGCCTAGCTTTTTTACCCCCTGGAGCAATCAAGGGGCAGCTACAGACACTAGAAAAGACCAGGGCTGGGAAACGGGAACAAATCTTTGATTTCACAGTCTTGCCTGGGGCCTTGACTGACAGTAGCTGCTGCTTTAACCTCCATCTGTGGCTTCACGCCTTTTTAGAAAGGACTCAGGAAATCACACTCGGGTCTTATAGGGAATATTTTCAGCCTAGGAGAAAAATTGTGACCATGAGAAGCAAGCTTGTCTTGCTTTCCCATACCCAAAGACAGAGACTCATAAGACAACGGTCTGTAAAGAATCTGGAGATACACAGTACGAAACATATTTAGCTTATTATTTTGAATGTTCTTTTTAATACCATTGTAGCAAAAACAAACAACAAATGGACAACCCACTCCTCCTCCAAACAATGTTTAATTTATGTATTTGTTAGATTCATATTGAAATTCATTTTATGAAATCATAAACCCATGGCAAATTCTCAGTAGAGAAATTCATTGTAGGAAAATATGATCAGGAAAGATATGGTTTACGTGGATTAAAACAAAGTTTTTAAAATACATATTTGTGATTTAATCTGGATCACGTTTTATCCGCATTGCCTCGGATTTTTTTTCCCCCCAGGATACTGCAGCTGTTCTTCCGTGTTCATTTATCGAGGAACACTGCCATCATGTGGCCTGACGTGTTAACACAGTCACTAAAAGACAACTAGCAGCACGGTTTTAATTTTTATTCTCGCTCTAGAAAAATGTTTGTGGCTTTAAAATGTGCTTCGTCGTTTGAAGCTGTGTTTGCTAATACCTTTCTGAAACGGCATCCTTAAAATATTTACCAAAGGATCAACTCTATGTCACCTTTTGAATTTCTCAAGTATATAGTTATCACATCAAAAAATATATAAAATAATAATTGAACATTGCTCATTTTATAAATTTGTCAAGTTTTCACAAGTTTATCTAGTGTAAAAAGAGCGGAATACTTTTCTTATATACACTAGTGTGGCTGCTTATTTTTTCTTTACACTGTCAGTTTAGGGAGGGGAGATACAAAACTATAGAAAACTACAGAGAGGCAGCGTAGTGTAGTTCAGAAACTAAAGTATGAAGCTTGATATTAGGTTGGAGTCTTCGCTTTGTGACTAAATAATTATGCAATTTTGTGCAAACATGTAAGCGAGATGGCCTCAGTGCTTTTTTTCTTAAATGAGAAGATTCGATACTCTTAACAAGAACCTTTTTTGCTATAATTCTGTGATTCTACAAGCAAAATTAAATTCTTTTAAAAAGCAAGAGTGTTGTTTCTCTTTAGGTATACTATTTTTCTGTGGTTTTCTGAAAATATGTGCCCCCTTTCTCTGCACTCCTTTTTCCCATTCCTAACTACAGCTTTGTCTGCATAATTTGTTGTGCAATTTTTTTTTTCCTGCAAGGTCCCATAGTTTTGGCATTCTGCTGAGGATTACTCCAGCTCAGTTTTCATGAATTAGATAGTTCCATAGTGTAAAATAAAACTGATGAATCTTTGCAGTTGGTAAACAACTTATTGGCTTCTGACAACTGTGGGTGTAAAAAGAATGTTAGAAAAGACAATTCAGAGGACAGTCCAATTTCTTTACCCCCTGAAAGGGAAGGATGATTTTTTTCTCTTACTGCACCTCTGCATCATAAATTTGTCAAAAGTAAAAAGAGAATGCAAATGCTGCCTGAAGTACAATTGTGAGGTTAATGTTCTGATGAGACAAACTTATGGTAAATTATTCCCTCGAGTTAATGTTGTGAAGTGTGTAACTGGGTGAGGGATGGAAATACAAACTGGTGTTGATGTTTAAACTGTGCTGGATGGCATGCAAATGCAGGTTAGTTGCTAGGAGACCTGGAACACAGAGCTAATGCACCCTCTGTGGGGCAGGGATGTTTGATCTCAAGAAACCTTGTCTTTCACAGTCAAAGATGACATTAAATGAATAGTCTGTCAAAATTCAGGTGGGCCAGTGCTTGGTTACTGCTTGTGTCAATCCAACCATTCTGACATCCACCACCTGTAAAGAGAGCTGCTGAAAGGGAACAATCTGGCATCGTGCCAGTGACCAAGATTCTCCGGAAACACTCAGGGTAATTAGCTACGAATTCAGTTTAAATACTCTTACATGAAAGGCAGCTGGTTTGTTCGCTGATACGGGATCCAAGAGGTGGGCAGTAGTGGCTAAATAATCACTTCAGCATTCCAGAGAGAGGGATGCCAGGCCACAAATAGAGTTGCAAGCGAAGATGTGCTTGCGTAGGACTTTGGACCTTCCCGTTTACCAAGCAATCATTTCTGCCATTTGTGGGGATTGTTGAACAGATTTTATGCTAAACACACATGTTCCCAGTATGTAAGACTGAGAATAAATACGCCGAACTTTAGAGCTGAAGCATGTTAGTAGTTCTTCCAGCGCCCCCCACTGCTTGAAGACAGAACCTTAATCAGTCTGTGGACAAGGGCAGCCCATAACATGGCTTCCACAGGGAAGACTTTCAAAAAACTTCAGCAAGGTCTTCTGCCCTTGCAAAATAGTGTTAATCTTTGCCAATGTCCAGGACACTGTGTTCCATAAGGGAGAAAAAAGCCCTAAAGGCTGAGGAGTGGGTCTAGTAGGTCTCATTTTACTTACAGGAAAGAAGTCACTGAGAGGTATTTTGAATTATTGGAAACATACAGCTATGACCACCAGAGCTGGGAACACGATCCAGGTGTCTCAGTCTGACGGTCTTTCACCCTAACACCACTTAGTATTTCTCAGGAAAAATTGTGATGTTCTGTTAGTCCACTGATACAAACAACAGTAATAATTTGTAACTTTCCTATAATGCTTCACAATATGCAAAGCACGTTTATATACGTTGTTTCATGTGATTTTTACAACCCTGGTAATTATTCTTATGAAATAGCATGCTTAGTCCACAGAATTGATCTGTTTTGTTATAAAAGTATAGTTTTAATTGTACTAGCTTGCTGGCTCTTTATTATAATATTGTGGCCATGCCCCCAAATCAAGATGTGGAAGTGGAGGAGACTTTTCTTACTTGTGGGTCCACAGGAGCACACCTTGTTCTGATCTATACAAGGGTGGCATATGGTGTGGCTGCAATCCTAGACCTTAACCAGTTTACTTTTCTTGGTAGCACATATTACCATGTGACAAACTATATATCTTACTGTCTGTTTTTTTTGTCTGCTCCCTTGCAGCCCCTCCACTAGTATAAAAGCTCCATAAAGGTAAAGATTTTAACATGTTTTCTTTGTGTATCTGCAGTACTTAGAAAAAGTACTGGTGGTAGCTAAGATGGACCCCATTGATTCTCACTTCCTTGTTTTCACAACTGTAACAAAATCCTCTCTCACACTGAATCAGGGCTAGTCAATGTGACCATAGGATATGATAGACATCGTGGTGTATGACTTACTAGGTTAGGTCATAAAAGATGTTACAGCTTCCAACTGGCTGTCCTGGATCTTTCTTTCTGGGAGAAACAAGCTGCCATGTTGTGAGGATACTCAAGCAGCCCGTGGAGAGAACTACCTGGACACAAACCACATACCCAGTATCAACTTGTTAGCTAAGTGACTGAGCCACTTTTAAAGGGGATTGTCTAACCCCCGACCTTTGTGTCTTTAGTTTGAGGCCTCAGACATCATAGAGCAGAGACAAGCCTTTCCCACTGTGTCCAGATCCACAGAAACCATGAGAGATAATAAGTGATGACTGTTGCTTTAAGCCAATACATTTTGAGGTTATTTGCTATGCAGCAAAAGATGACTAATACAGTGTCTGGCTCATAGTAAGTTCCCAATAAATATTTATTGAATGAAGGGCTAAATGTGAGTCAATTTCTTACTAGATTACTCAGTGATCAAATAGAATATCTAATTAACCTGAATAAAACCATATAAAAATCCATTTGAGCAAGAGAACATTGGTTGGGAGTCTCAAGATCTAGGCTTGAGTGTTATATCTGCTGCTTATTTGCTATTTGACCTTGTATAATTCATTTACAGTCTTTGATTCTTAGTTCCCCTGATCTGTAAACTAGAAATAATGATAACAATTAAAATTACACCACAAATAATACCTCCTGCCTTGAGGAGCCTTGTTGACATTGTGAACTTCTGGATCAGACCTCCGCTGAAACCCAAACACTACAACTGGAAATTTCCATTATAGAAACCAATAAATCTTTACTGTTTAAATCAGTTCCAGTTGCTGGTGTTACTTACAAACAAAGGCATCTTTATACTAAGTACTAACACTAACATATAAAAGAATAGCAAAAAAGAAAAAGAAAAAAAAGAGAAAAAATCCAACCAGATGACGTGTAATGAGTAAGATGCTACATATTAGAGAAGTATAACAGATGAGAAGAAAGGGATGTCAGACCACCTAATCATCCATTTCTGTAATAGCAAGGACATCCTAATTCAGCTACTGGGAAAGTCAGGAGGCCCAAGGGGTTCTATTGCCACAGAAATTCTAGTTTCCAATTCTAGCTGGCTTCAAATTTCTTCCCTATAGTTGCATTTGATAAGTGATTGTGGCTTAGTAGCATCAAATTCATGTTTAAATGCTATGATAAACCAAGGAGCCATTTGTGTTCCAGAGAAGATACTCCAAGTAGACAGATTATGTTGTACACAGACAAGCAGCTGGGACTTCGTGCCTGCTGTCTCAGCCATGGGTTCCCAGAGAGTGCACGAGGGTCTTAAGGGCCACTTGCCACAACATCATTGCCTTGTCAGAAAGATCTTCATACTATTTCAAGAGCAAAGGACACTGTTCTGGACATGTCATGACACAGTAATAAAAAGCTCATCTTATAGGATGGAGAGTTTTCATTTTTAAGAGCTGAGGAGACAGGAATTTCTGACAGGCCTGACTACGCAGTGTGAAACATGACCACTGTGTAATTTGACCTCCTGAGGTGACTTGAAGCAGTGGAGGCAGGTCTCAAACCTGCTATTAGCATTGGTGGCATTGCTTCCTATGTTAGAAGGATTTTGATGGGCAATTTAATTAAGCTGCTATTTGCTTTGTAGGTGCAAATAATCTGTAAGTTGTATCCTTTGCTGCTCAGGTAAATCGATCAATTGATTTTTAGCAGAATTATATAGATAACATTTTCAACTTGATACATTTTTTAAATGAAAATTTGCTTTGTTTTCTTGGATTATTCCACCAAGTTTAGATCTAGGATTTATTTATATAGCTATGGGACAAGACTGAAATAGCTTCTGTGGGAAAAATTATAGCCATCTCTTTAGGCTAAAATTTAAAATTTTAGTTGTATCCAGATATTAAAGCAATGCTTTAAAATTTCATTCTGAAGTCATGTTCCCTGTGGCCTTCGACCTTGAGGGCCAAGTTTTGAAGTTTGCCAACCCGAGGAAGGACCATCTGTGCATTGATCAGGTTTAAGTCTCAATGCAGACACTTAGAAAGAGAGCCGTTGTGAGACTCAAGCATTAGGAAAATGAGGATATTTCTAAATCACCTTATCTCCTTATTTAGCATTTCAAGGACCATGCTTGAAGGACTCACGTCATAGGGTTTCTTTCACAAGGCAAAGATGATAACCATTCCACCTCTGGAGGGAGATCAATAGACTTGCTGACACAGGGAGAAAAGGAAAAGCTAGAGAGGCAGTAAATAGTTCAACTGGACCCTTGTAGCTAGGAAGGCTAGAAGCCTTGATGGATTATGAGAGGATATATAGGCTCATCCAGGGGTCAGATGGCATGTACTCAGCCCTCCTCACACACTTCTTCCAAGGTTGAACTTTAATGGGATGGGGGGTGGTTTAGAAACAACCAGAGATGCCTGAGGAAGTTCGAGGCCACTGAGGTTAGCGGCTCAGCATTAGAGAGAATGTAGACCCCTTGGAAACTTCGTTCCTTAGCTTAGGGCTATGTCTATTCTGGCCCTAAGAAGATGGCAAGAAGGTGGCACAATGGAAGATGACTTGTTCTTCATCGTCCTTGTCAGCCAACGGGCTGCAGTGTTTGAGGACATCAAAACTGTAGTCAAATGACCAGAATCATATACTCCAGTAGCCAGATAAGACCAAGTTAGTGAGGACTCATTCTACCACGGAGATATCAGGGAGGGTCCAGAGGACAATGAGTCCATCTGAGGACCCCCTTGCCTTTCAGTCACCGTGAAGTCTTGTAAGGTGCATTCTTACTGCTGACTGCTATTCACTTGATACACGTGGTCTGGCCATACTGGTAATTTATGACAAAAGTCTCTTCCAACTAATACCAGTTGTTAAATATTAGCATTGTGAATATTGTTCCTCCATGTATTCCACATTCCCTGAAACTCTCTTAGGTGGAAAGCCTGAACTCTCAAACACAGAGAATTTTATTCAAAGAGACTGATCATTTACCTAAAGAGACTGCTAAATATTTGGATCAGATTAACACATCAGGTTGGACCAAAATTAAATTGTCCTTCTTTTTGCCACTAAGTTAGGTGTGGAGACCCATAATGGGGGTCAGATCAAATGATTAGATATAAACAAACTGTATTATTTTTGTATGAAATTCAGTATATTTGCAACTTTGTGACAAATTCCAGTGTATAGGAAATGGAGACTATCTAGGGATTCCCGTTGCCACTTAAATCTGTTAGTGAGCTAAGTTACACATGGGCAGGGGTTTTTGTGTTTGTTCACTGCTGTATCTGCAGTGCCCGGAATAAGTGTCTGGCAAATGGTAGATACTCGATGGGTATACGTGGAAAGAACCATAACAATAAAATAAAACAGACTTGCAAAGTGCTCTCTAAGAATGCCAATACAATTTCAACAAAAGCACTGTGTCACAGAGAGTCAGTTGGGAGCCAATCCCTTGGTTGAGGAAGTATTTCCATATATGGCTCTTTTTGTTGTTGCTATTTTTCAAAAATTATATAATTTAACATTTTCAAAAATTGTAAAATGTTTAACATTAAAAAGTAGAAAAAAAAATTGGCAGAGCACAGTGCCTCATGCCTGTAATCCTAGCACTTTGGATGGCCGAGGCAGGAGGTTCACTTAAACTTAGGAGTTGGAGATCAGCCTGGGCAACATGGCAAAACCCTGTCTCTTCAAAGAATCATACAAAATTTAGCCAGGTGTGTTGGTTGCATGCCTGTAGTCCTAACTACTCCAGAGGCTGAGGTGGGAGGATGGCTTGAGCCTGAGAAGCAAAGGTTGCAGTGAGCCCAGATTGCACCACTCCATTCCAATCTGGGCGACAGAGTGAGACCCTGTCTCAAAATAAAATAACAAACAAACCTAATCTACAGTATTAGAAGTTAAGACATATTGTTATCTCTGTGAGGCAGGTGTTTTGATTAGAAGAGGAAATAAAGGGGGCTTCAGGTAAACTTGAACTAGTCTATGATTTAACCTCATTGTTGATTACATGAATGTGTTCACTGAAGATTTGACAAGCTGTATACCTATAACTTGTCAATTTCTTGCATTTATATTACACATCAATAAAACAAGTTTAAAGTTATGTTGTGATTTGCATCATTTACTTACATACTTAAGTAAGTTCTAAGAATCAAACAGTATCATTGTAAGTTTTTTTAAGTCATGTTCTTAATTATTCTGCAGAAAGTTTGCACTAGTTTTGACTTCCACAAACAATATAAAATGCAATTTATTTGCATTCTCTTTAGTACTTGCCATTATAGTTTTCCTAATTTTTAATTATTTTATGTAAGAAAAATTAAGTATATACTTTTCTCTCCAACTTTTTATTTGAAAAATTTCAAACTTACAGAAAAGCTGAAAGAATAGTGTAATGGACACCAATATATCCCTTATTAGATTCACCAACTCTCTAAGTTTTTGCCACACTTGCTATTCTCTGTTTCTATTTATACATACATGTATATATATGTATATGTATATATACACGTGTGTATATATTACACATGTGTGTATATATGTATATACATATATACGTATACATGTACATATATACATGCATGTGTAAATAGAATACATATATACACACACATCTATCTGCATTTCTGAGCTATTTTTAAAGAAGTTTTAGACATCATGACAATTTATCCCTTAGTGTATCACTTAAGGGTAAGAATATTTTTCTACATAACCACAACACATTTATCATTACACTTCTATATTGTCAAGTAATATCTAGTCCACGATTATAGTTCCACAATTGTCCCAATACTGTCTTTTCTAGCTGATTAAAAAACAGGATTCAATAAAGTTCATTCACATGTTGCATTTAGCTGTTTTATCTCTTCAGTTTCTTTTTTACCTAAAACAGTCTCTGCCTCTGACCATCCCCCCTCACCCGGCTTTTCATGATATTAAAATTTTTCAAGTCTAGGTCGCTTGAAAACCTCTTGTTTGTCTTCAAATATGTATGACCGTGGTTGATTTTACAAACTCATACTGCAAAATTATTACAGGTTTTTAGAAGTACATGTATCGGCCGGGCGCGGTGGCTCAAGCCTGTAATCCCAGCACTTTGGGAGGCCGAGACGGGCGGATCACGAGGTCAGGAGATGAGACCATCCTGGCTAACACTGTGAAACCCCGTCTCTACCAAAAAATACAGAAAAACTAGCAGGGCGAGGTGGCGGGCGCCTGTAGTCCCAGCTACTCCGGAGGCTGAGGCAGGAGAATAGCGTGAACCCGGGAGGCGGAGCTTGCAGTGAGCTGAGATCCGGCCACTGCACTCCAGCCTGGACGACAGAGCAAGACTCCGTCTCAAAAAAAAAAAAAAAAAAAAAAAAAAAAAGAAGTACATGTATCAACAACTGTAACAGATTTTCATTTTTGGATATTGGTTAGTCAGAGCAAGACACTGGATCTCCAGCCAGGCACCAGATGTTTTCATTGAGGGGAAAAAAAAGAGCATTAAGAGCTTTTAAATCTTATATTATTACTTTGATCATATAAGAAATAATTGTGACATTTCGTGCTTGGAAATGTATCACAGGGGCTTTCCTTCATATTGACACTATATATTACTGAATGGATCAGTTAATATATAACCAGTTTAAAGGACCTGAAAATGTAGTGACAGCCAAGAAGGATATTTTGAAGTTTGAAATGATCCCTATATAAATAGAACGGATCAGCATAACTTTGGGATAAAATTAGCTGACAGTTTGTGGACTCTCCAGCATGCGCCTGTTTGCTTGGTGCTGTTCTCTTGATAAATCACAACAAAGCTTCCAGAAGGAGAGGAAGGATGGACGGCACCACTGCCCCTGTCACTAAATCTGGAGCTGCCAAGTTAGTTAAGAGAAATTTCCTTGAGGCTCTAAAGTCCAATGACTTCGGAAAATTGAAGACTATTTTAATCCAAAGGCAAATAGATGTGGACACTGTTTTTGAAGTCGAAGATGAGAATATGGTTTTGGCATCTTATAAACAAGGTAAAAACATATAGGTGCTATTGTAAAACTGGTAGAAAATGATTTTTTTTAAAAAAAAATGCAGTGTCAGTTATCCACTCTAAACACTAGCTTGTATTGTTTCTTTAAGTATTCATTTTAAAAATATTTCTAAATTGATATTTTCTTTCTTTTTAAACTAAAACACATGATGGGCTGATATATATGTATAAGTTGTGTCTCTCCTTTTCTTTTCCCACCCTTGGGCCTAGGACTTGAAATCCCAGACAATCATTTTTAGCAACGCACTCTCTGTTTTTAACTTTTCTTCTGACTATGATGATATAGAAGGAAGAAAACATTTCTAGATTATGGCTAAGCAGATTGTTGAAACCGTATCTTAGACAATGTACCTGGTTTAAAAACAGGCTGCTAATTCTCCATTAACAGCCACTTAAAGATATATCCTCTCTATGTCCATGTGGATGAAAAAGAGGACTCTCCCCAGCATTTGGAGGGTTAATAAATGGATACAGCAGTGTCACAGGACCTTGATGGTCTTCATCATTTTAATGAGTTTTCAGTTCAGGCACAAAAGCTGAATTCAGCAAAACCAAAAAGTTAACTTTTTTCCTGGACTACAATAATTGTTCAAAATTGTAGATAAGTTTAATACAGAGTACCTGCCTTATAAAGACCTAAGGAAAACAAATTAGAACTTTTTTTTACCAAGGAATTTTCTGGAACCCATGCTTAATAAATCGGAAATAAATTAGAGTTCCACTGATTCTGATTTCCCAAATCAACTGGCTAATGGAGGGGAACGTGAGCAGTTAGATCATCTGGTGAGCATACTGCAAACATGCTGCTCAACATCACTAATGTTTAATACAATATAGATGTTAAGGTCTTGTGTATAGCATTTAGAGACAGTCATTATTTTCATGTTTAAAGATGATTTCAGGTCATATATAAATCATTATAATCCATTTCCAAATACAAATGCTAATGGTACATTATATATTTCTTCATTAATTTACTGTCCTCTGTCAGTTCTGAGGGAAGTATAGAAGAGTTGAAGCTAGTTACTGTGTTTATGATTTTTACTCAAAGGCTTTATAATATTTTCACATTAGTGGCATTAATATATTGATGGGAAGACAAAGAAGGGATTTATTTTTTAAAAAGTTTATGGGGTCTCAGAAAGAAAATTTGTATATGCTACATAATTAGATTGCTTTCATCTTATAACTTTGTTCAGTGATAGAATGTCTGAATGCTAAACTAATTTTAAAGATGTTTTTAAAAAGCTTATAATTCTGCCTAGGGTGAAATAACTCAGGTTCAAGTCAGTAGGTAAGTTATTTGACCCTGAGTTGAAAACACTGTCTACTCTCATCTCCTGAGCAAGTCAAGTTGCACAGATTGTGCAAAGTTTCTGAGGATATAAGAAACGAAGTTTTAGGTGCAGGCTCTAGGGAAGTGGAGGGGAGTGGGGGAGTTGGTTCTCCTGCTTCCACTGGTGTCATCACCTTTGAAGGAAAAGAAAATACATTTTAAATTATTCTTGTCAATGTGAGCTGACTCCTACGGTCCTCATAGAGCTAAATTTTCATTCACATGAATTGAGGTGTTTTCATAGTGTTAGGACTGTGGGATGTGGCTTTCAATTAAGGAGATAGCAAATCATACCCTCTGGAAAAGGAAAAGAACAGTTCCATTCTTAAGTATGCCAGGTGGATGTTTGCACAGAACTAGTAAAATCTGTGGTCTTACTTTTAGGGTTTATGCAGGAAATTTGTGTCTGTGCATTCATGTGTAGAAAGAAACACACTACTCTGTTTACTATGAGTATGGGCATAAGGAACTGTCTCTTTAGTCTTAAATCCAGGTTAAGACCTCATCTTTCTTAAAAGTTTCTTCAAATTTTTTTCACATGCTTCCAGCCTTATCATCGATCCTTTTAAACTTAGGAATGGAAAGTTAGGAATGGAAGTGATAAATAGAATCCTAGCTGCTAGAGATCTAAGTGGTTATATCAATTTCTTAAGTCATAAAGTCATTGTCAGGCAACAGCGTGGAGCTGAGCAGTCTATAGGGGTTAGTTAGTTCTTTTCTAAATAGTTCAAAGGAATAGGACCCATTTCTATGTGGTCGTAAAGGGTATGTGGCTGGATTAAAGTTTGTGAGACTTTATTAAATCAAAGGAGAAGTTTTGGACATTGGACGCTGTTGAACCGCTACATACTGCTCTTTGATTTTTTTTAAAGCACTTTTGAAAAGCTCTACACAGAAGTGCATGAATAAGTGTGCAACTTGATTACTTTTCACAGAATAACAAACCTATGTAGCCAACATCCAGATGAGGAAACAGAACATTCCTGTTTACTTTTAAAGTGTGGGAATCTTCAGGTTTCAGTTATTTTTGGCTTAATAAGAAAGACAATGTGCAAAACCTGTAACAAATCTCATGCTACTCTTAAATTTCCTTGTGTAATCAATACTAAAATTCTATATTCAACATTTGATAGTCCTATAGAAAATGAAAAGTACTACAATCAATTCTAAACCATTCTTATTTATTTAGAACATACAGCATTTTTATACGATTTAAAAATTAACTAAATTTTGTCCCAAAATATAGTCCATCTAAGCCTATATGAAAGTCAGTGTATAATTTTTGAAAAGGGAACTCAGAACTCTGCTGGCAAATAAATCACCTAAAATCTAAATAGTGCTCCCCAAATTTACAATCTAGTTGGCACACCAGTAATCAAAAGTTGAGCTCATAAGCAAATATGAAATGTGGATTTTGTGAGGAAGACAGAATAAAGCTATTGGATTACAAATAAGTCTGGAAGCTCATTTCTGCTTTCCTCTGTAGCACTGGGCCCATCTCATTGAGTATCTTCTCTTTCCAGTTTGACAGAAAACAGAGTTTGTGTTCAAACTGTGGATCCTATCTTTCTTCAGCACCTAATCACGATTCTTAAAGTTAGAGAGTTCTCACTTTACTTTTCTAAGTTATTTTAAGCTTCATAATAAAATCTTCAGATGAAATCATGTTTTATTAATTTAAAGAAATTTTCCTCACATTTTGTAAAGCAAACATTTAACATGTGCTGGTTGGCATTTGAGAGACCTCCCTGGGAATGGCGGAGAGAATGGGTCTTAAAAGCAAAAACAAGTAAACAAAAATTGCGTTTACCAGGTGATCACTTTAAAATAAAAATGATACAAAGAAAACATAAAGAACAACTTTCTAACTGCCAAATGCAGTAAGTCATTGAAAGTCAAGGGATGTCAGTGATATAAAATTTATTATGAGCCAAGCATAAAATAAATGTTTAAAGAAAACACAAAGGTCCCTTCTGTTGGTTTTCACTGGTGAACTCCATACTGGAAACATGAAGGACTGTCCATAAAACTGTTGTCAAAGGCTTTACCAACTACACAGCTTGATCTTCCTTCAGATGTATGAGCTTTGGCTCATAAATGATACGGGCAGATTTTCATACTTATCTCTTTGGTAGGAAACTCCCTAGTCAGCAAGGTTCATCGGAGTCCTTTTATTAATCAGGGTAATGCACTTTAAGTACTTCGTTTATGGCCCATAGCCACTGATTCCTTGGTTGGTGGTCATATTTTTAATTAAAATAACCAATGAATGATTTCACTTGAAAACTTTCTGGCAGGTACTCTATCTACTTTACTAAGTAGTAACTTATATCCAAATATCATTAAAGCTCTTATTTCCACTCTCTGAATGAATAATTTCTTTATCACCTAATTTTCCTCTTTGCCAGAAATTCACTCTCCCGCTTTCCCATTTCCATCCTAGGGTTCTTTTCCTTTCTTCGATGTTCAAACTTTTTTCTTTTACATTTTACACCTCAAACTTGCTTTTTCCCCTGCTTCCCAGGGGAACTTTGAGTTATCTGGAAAATATTAGCTATTAAAAAATAGCCAAGAATTGTGCTTCAGTCTGTAATCCTTCAGGACTGTGTAAATACATGGACACAGGCAGAGCAAATGTCTGCTAATCCAGCCACGAGCAGTGTGTGTAACCTTTGGCTGTAATAACAGAGGCTTCTCGTGCGTGGGGTTCTTTTGACTCAGATAACATTATAGTTGATAACTGTTGCAGAGCCCAGGCTTAGCTGAAGGTTTACCAGAAATGTGTACATCCTCTCCAAATGCTGGAGCAGAACCAAGCCCTTCTTCCAAAAGAAGGCCCAAACACTTTGCTCCTTGTTATATTTCTAGGCAGCTTTCTACCCAGCTATTGGGGCCATATCTCTTTGGTTTCAGATTTAAATTAAGCACACACACACGCATGCGTGCACAAGGGGCCATATCTCTTTGGTTTCAGATTTAAATTAAGCACACACACACGCGTGCGTGCACGCACACACATACACACACACAGGATTAGTCTGCGTATTTTTTTTTCCAGCGATAAAACTTCTAAAATTCCTTTAGAACTTTTAGCTGCAAGTGATATCAATTTGGAGGTAAACTGCATGTAGCCTTCGTATCATAGATGGCTATTTAAAGATTGGGGGCGATGGAGTTTGAGAGTTAGAGTTGGTTCTGTCAGTACTTGTTATATGAACATGAACACTTTATACTACTTAACCTCTTCCAGACTGATTATCTTCATTTGTAAAATGGAAGCTTTGACAAGATCCTCTCTAAGTTCAGATTCCTGCATGCAGATAATTAATCATATTATGCAGGTGAAACTGTAAACAGATTGTGTATCATGGTCAAAGCCACATGCGCATAGCCTGTATTTGGAAGTTCCTGTGGGTTTTGTACATAGGGGAAATAATATGTATTTTTCTTTTCTTTTTAGTGAGCTTCTTACTCAAACAGAACTCTTCTGCAAGGAGTTGTCACTGCACACAGACTGTAGACATGGGATAGTGTGTGAGTGGTTTACATTAGAGGGAGGCAGCCGCTGCTTCACCACCCACCCCCAGCTCCCATGGGCTTGGTTTCCTGGTTCTGCCTCACCTCTGTCCTTTGTGCAGTCTAAACATATAGTAAAAGGGCAGCCTGAAATCTGCAGAGGTGAACAGAGAGGGGCTTTGAAAGACAAATATTAGGAATAAATTACATTCTAGGTTTCGAAGTCCTGGGAAAATTTTGCTGTGGGAAGAAGGGAGTGTGTAAAAAGTGAATCTGCCTGATCAGTTAATTGTGTTTCTAGCATGCTGTGATCATTGGTGGTTATATTTTGGGGGACAAATTCTGATCTCTTGACATATCAGCATCAGCACAAGATTGTGAACAGGCACAGCCTCATCTGTGGTTTTTGAAGATAGTTTTACTTGTGGTTTGGTTCTCCATGACAGTAAGTGTGTTTACTTCCACACTTACTACACAACGACCTATAGGCCCCACCTCATTTTAAAGTTATGATTGTACGTTCATGTCCCTTTTGCCAGGGGCTGCTCTTTTCTCTGCTCAAAGCAGCAGGCTTTCCTGATATGCTTGGGGCTGAATTATTCAACAATCCCTCCCCCCCACATTACCACCAAAGTTTTGCAACATAGCCTCCAGATACACTTCAGTACACCCTAAACCATAGCCTGCAATCTGTCCTCTTCCCATTTCTCCACTTCAGCTCCCCAGGGGCAGCCACTAAGGTTTCCTGTTGCCACCTACCTACACACACTCCTATCTTAGGAGAGGTGAGTTGTAGCCACAACTCCATTCTGGGAGTTGGCTGATTTCCAGGACTTGGTAGTCTGTGAGCCTGATTGACCAGTTAATGTTTATGATTACAGGAGATGCAGAAAAAACTGACTGAGAGGCCAAGGATGACTGATTCACATAATACCTGGGCAGGATAAATTCTTTAGGTGCTACTGGCAAGTTAGGAGGAGGAAAAAAATTCAACTAGCAAATGCATTTCCACATCAGAGATGTGAAATATTATAGATGAATTGTGGATCTTCTTCCTTTCCTTGTGATTTGCGAGGCAGGCTTGGAGGTAATTCTATTCTGCTTCCACAAAGACAAAGACAAAGACAGATAGAAATTCTGCATTGCGGGTATTCTGAGTCTGTGAGTTTGGATTGAGGCAGGCAACTCATGGCTCTAGCAGGATGAAAAAGTGGCAGTTTTCTCATCTGGAAAATGAAAGGCTTGGACTGGATAATCTTCCCTCCAGTGCTGACATTCTGTGTTTCTTTGATTTTACATCAAAATGGTGTTTTCTTAATCAGCTCTCTGCTGCTTCCTTTCTGGGATCATTTTTCTTCCCATTGCAGAAGCAGGCGCAAGTTTCCAATCAGTTGTCACAGAGAGCTGCGTAATTTTTGCTGTTAATCAGCAGGCAAAACACACCCTGGTTTTCAGACCTGGAACCAACTTCTTAGGCAGTTAGAGAAGACTGTTTTTGCCAATTGCTTTTTGAGGAAATCTGAGTATTAAAATGACTGATTAAGTATTGATGTTAATATGATTCATTCATCATCAAAAGCAAGCTGCATAACATACAGCTTAAGAACTCTGCTTCGAACAGAGATTCAACTTACATAACTCAATAGAGATGTATAAATGAATCTATATGCACATACATTGTGTGTGCATATCAGTTTGCACACACATACACACGAGGCGTGGAGTTGATACTCCCCAGCTCAGACCGTCTATGACACTACTTAGTTCTGCCACGGAAAGTCCGTATAATCCAACACCATCTCTTCCCAGTGTCTGGAATCTCAAATTAACATCTTAGAATTTAATTCTATTAGCTGAATATAGATTTTTCCATAAATTCAGATAATCCTGAGAGTGATCACACTTTAAACAATCCTCAGTCCATTAGACTTTAATGTGAAATAACTGGATTTCTTTTTTTTTGAGACGGAATCTCACTCTGTCGCCCAGGCTGGAGTGCAGTGGCCGGATCTCAGCTCACTGCAAGCTCCGCCTCCCGGGTTTAGGCCATTCTCCTGCCTCAGTCTCCCGAGTAGCTGGGACTACAGGCGCCTGCCACCTCGCCCGGCTAGTTTTTTGTATTTTTTAGTAGAGACGGGGTTTCACCGTGTTAGCCAGGATGGTCTCAATCTCCTGACCTCGTGATCCGCCCGTCTCGTCCTCCCAAAGTGCTGGGATTACAGGCTTGAGCCACCGTGCCCAGCCTGGATTTCTTTTTAAAGAGTAGATTTGGATAAAGGGAAAGGTGGGAGGGAGAGAAAGCAAGATGGCTCTAGAATTCTGAATGGAGTAAAAAAGGGATTAAAGTTGTGTGTGCGTGTGTATGTGTGTGTGTGTGTGTGAAGCTATGTTGGAGGATACATTGCAGAAAGACAAACTTCTGGTTGAGTTCATTCATTCCTGTGGGATTAATCACTGTGCACAACCTTGTAAAGAGCTTATTCAAATTAAATTATTCTTTCCCCTCAAGACAGAGAGACAATAGCTTATTTTAATTTTATTTATTTTTGTTAAAAAGCAATACGTGCACAGGATACTACATTTAAAAGTTACCAAGGGGGTATTCAAGAACAAGTGCATGTCTGTCCTGATCCACCAACCCTCCAGTTCTTCTTGGAGGCCACCACTATAACCAGTTTCTTGTTCTCAGTGTTTACAAATATAATTGCATATGATAGCATAGTCTGTATACTGTTTGGCTCCCTGCTTGTCTCACTCAGTAATATATCTTGAGATCTTTCCATTTCAGTCTGTACAGAACTGCCCCATTTTTTTTAATGGTTGTGTAATATTTGATTGGATGAATGTATCATAATTTATTTAAGAAGTCTCCTATCAATTGACATGGAGGTTGTTTAACCATTCAAAGAATGCTGTAGTATAGTGCATGTTCTTATATGTAGACCAGGTTGTCAAGATTCCTAAGTTTGGGAGCGTGTTTCACAGAGTACAATACAAATGGTGTTCTTTGTGGAGTTGTGCAATACAGTGGTCCTTTAGGACGTTTCACATGGGTGTTTATGCTTATAGGACAAATACACAGGAGTGGCATGTCTCTAGTGTTTACTTAAATGAGAGAAATTTAATACCTGATCACCAGGCCCACTTTTAATGTGGTCATCATCTTCAGAGCACCCTCTAGTAGTTCATCATTTCTTGTAAGGGGCAATGCCCAGAAGTAATCGTAATATTCTAGATTTCTTCTGGCCTTATCTAATCAGTGAAGAATACAGTGTTTGCTTCTCTTGTTCTGGGCACTACACTTTTATTAATATAGTTTCAGATTGTATTAGTTTTTTGGCAGCACCATCCCACTGTTGGCTTATTTTGAGATTACAGCTGAAGTCCCTAGGTTGTTTCTCAAATAAATGACCATTAAATCATATTCTGCTTACCTTGTACTTGTAAGTGGAATTTTTTTTTTATTATACTTTAAGTTCTAGGGTACATGTGTATAACGTGCAGGTTTGTTACATATGTATATATGTGCCATGTTGGTGTGCTGCACCCATCAACTCGTCAGCACCCATCAATTCATCATTTATATCAGGTATAACTCCCCAATGCAATCCCTCCCCCCTCCCCCCTCCCCATGATAGGCACCAGTGTGTGATGTTCCCCTTCTCGAGTCCAAGTGATCTCATTGTTCAGTTCCCACCTATGAGTGAGAACATGCAGTGTTTGGTTTTCTCTTCTTGTGATAGTTTGCTAAGAATGATGGTTTCCAGCTGCATCCATGTCCCTACAAAGGACACAAACTCATCGTTTTTTATGGCTGCATAGTATTCCATGGTGTATATGTGCCACATTTTCTTAATCCAGTCTGTCACTGATGGACATTTGGGTTGATTCCAAGTCTTTGCTATTGTGAATAGTGCCGCAATAAACATACGTGTGCATGTGTCTTTGTAGTAGCATAATTTATAATCCTTTGGGTATATACCCAGCAGTGGGATGGCTGGGTCATATGGTACATCTAGTTCTAGATCTTTGAGGAATTGCCATACTGTTTTCCATAATGGTTGAACTAGTTTACAATCCCACCAACAGTGTAAAAGTGTTCCTATTTCTCCACATCCTCTCCAACACCTGTTGTTTCCTGATTTTTTAATGATTGCCATTCTAACTGGTGTGAGATGGTATCTCATTGTGGTTTTGATTTGCATTCTCTGATGGCGAGTGATGATGAGCATTTTTTCATGTGTCTGTTGGCTGTATGAATGTCTTCTTTTGAGAAATGTCTGTTCATATCCTTTCCCCAGGAATTTTTATAACCTATAAGTAAACTTTTGATTTACTCATGTTAAAATTTATTTTGTTGTTTCAGACCTAAAGTAACTTCTATGCTGTGGTTGTTGAAGAACTATCTCTTCATCTTCTTCCCCTCAGTATTTCTTCTTTCTGTACCTATTTTCCATTCTCCACTCATAAAAGCTTAAATGCTATGGCTATTGGCATTGACATAGAAAGAAAGTTTATAAAGTCATCATAGTTATAGCTTGTCAAATGTGGCAATAGTTGGAGACTTATAGAAAAAAGACCAGCTCAGCATATAGAAGTCAGAGATCAGCGGGAGAAGAGAGAGAGAGAGAGAGGCAGAGAGAGAGAATGCACATTTCCAAAAACCAATGGGAAAAATTATCGAAGATCTCAGTTCTAGGCGCATCTACACTTCTCCTGCCCAATTCATTTATGTATGGCTTAGACATCGTTAATTATGCAACATATCTTATTTTCCTGTTTATTTTGGCTGCTAGGAAATTCAAAGGCAAATTTGCAATGCCATTCTAGTGTACAGGATAGAGTTTATATTTTGTGTATGTATTTATCTTACTTTTGACATTTTAATTTTCCTACTTTTTTATTTTGCCCTTATTTTCTAAATCGTTTTAAAAATCTTAAGGTGTGTGAAAGTTGAGAGTGGCCTTAAATTCGTCTTTGGAAAGAGATATTGCATAAATCAACAGGCAGGCAAATAAAATTTTGGAGTGATAATTTTTAAAAAAGGTTAAACACATTCATATGTTGGATTGGCAACAACTATAGGAAAAAAGATTTTGGATAGAATAAAAATTATAATCTTGCAACTAACAGCCTTGGAATCATTCAAGACAAACTCTCAATGATTGACAGCTTTAAAAAAAAATCCTTAAAGCATCTCAACTAACTCAACATGCAAAATAAAATACAATTACCTAAATGAAGATCCCAAAATTAAATGCTTGTAAGACCTAGAAAGGTAAAGTAAATAAAGGAACAAGACACAGTAATAAGAAATAGTAGAAACAATGAGAGCTTGAGAAAGCCTGTTTCCCTGATGAACATCAGAATACCCTGTTAAACAAAATGCCTGCAGACCCACTAGCTGTTAATTTAAAACCTCTGTCATCCCCTCTCCACTCCACTTTTGTAAATGTGACCAAGATAAAATACCTTGTAAAAATCCTCATAAAACAAGGAGAAAGCCAGGTCAAGAAGTTAAACTTTCTTTCCTTTTCTTTTCTTTTTTTTTTTCTTTAGGTTATTGGTTGCCTAGCTATAAATTGAAGTCTTCCTGGGCCACAGGCCTGCATCTCTCTGTCTTGTTTGGTCATGTGGAATGCCTTCTGGTGCTACTGGACCACAATGCTACAATCAACTGTAGACCCAATGGGAAAACCCCTCTTCACGTGGCTTGTGAAATGGCCAATGCGGATTGTGTTAAGATCCTCTGTGATCGTGGGGCAAAGCTCAATTGCTACTCCTTAAGTGGACATACAGCTTTGCACTTTTGTACAACTCCAAATTCCATTCTCTGTGCCAAGCAATTGGTTTGGAAAGGTAAGCCTTTCTGGGTGGCCAACATGGCTGCTTGTACACTCATGGTTTCAAGACTTTGTGACCATGTGATGTAGTAACCACAAAGATGCAATTACACCTAGTACAGAGGGCCCTAAAAATACATAGTTCTGTTGATCCAGGTAATTCAGTGATGATCACATTGGAATCTTATTATTATTATTTAATGGCAGGAAGTTCATTCATTTACTTAACAAATATTTATTTAGCTCCCATTATGCATCAGGTAATGCACTAAGTAAATGAAAAAGAGAAAATACACCTGCCCTCAAAGAAAGTATATTCTAACAGGGGAGATAAATATTAACAAAATAAATTCATAAATATATAATTATAAATTGGGAAAGTGTTGTGAAGGAGAAAACAGGAGTTACGAATGAGACTGTCAGAAGTGAATTACTGTAAAATGTGTAAAGTCTTCTCTAAGGATATTATGGTAGGTAGGCTGAAACTTTAAGAATGAAAAGGAGGGCCAGGTGCAGTGGCTCATGCTTGTGGTACCAGAATCTTTGGAGGCTAAGGTGGGAGGATCACTGAGCCCAGGAGTTCGAGACCAGTCTGGGCAACATAGGGAGACCCCATCTCTACAAAAAGTAAAAAAAATTAGCCGGGCATGGTCACATGCACCTATGGTCCCAGCTACTCAGGAGACTGAGGCAGGAGGGTCACTCGATCCCAAGAGGTCAAGGCTGCAGTGACTTGTGATTATGCCACTGCACTCCAGCCTGACTGACAGAGTGAAACCCTGTCTCAAAACAAAAAAACAAAAGGCAAATACAAACAAACAAAAAACAAATGGGAAGGAGACAGCCATTAAAAAGGAAAGCCGAGAGGAAAGGGGTCTAGCTATAGGAAACAACTTGAGCAAAGTTGCTAAGACAGCAATGAAACTTGGAATATTAAACAGATAGAAGAGGGCTACTATGACCAGAGTATCATGGGTGTGGGGTAGGGTGGGAAGGACAAGAGGGTAGAGGAGAGAGTCACAAGATGACATTGGATGTGTTAGATCCTGCAGGGCCTTCGAAGGTGAAAGTGTAGGGCTCTGAAATAGAGCCACAAGAAAGTTTTCAGTAAGACAGTGACATGACTTAATTTTCCTTTAAAGTCATTATTCTGGAGTTATGCAGAAAATAGATTGGAGGTGGACAAGAATGGAAGCAGGGAGACCAGTAGAGAAGCTATTTCAATAGTCTAGGTGAGAGAAGATGGTGGCTTACACTAGGGGCAAGTTCAGATAGGGAGTTTAGGAGATGGGTTTGCAATACATTTCGGAAGTAGAATTTTTGGGATTTGGAGATGGATTGGATGTGGGTGGGGTGTGAGGGAAAAAGGAAGTCCCAAGTATCATTGCCAGGTTGCAGGTTTTAGAAAATAAGCAGAGAGTTATGCCATTTTTTGAGATAAAGAACCTTGAGGAAGAAGCACCTATGTAGGGATAATAATTAAATCCATTTTTTAAAAAGTCAGTTTATGGAGGTATAATTGTCATGCAGCAAAATTAACAGTACAATTTAACATTTTGAGAAATACTATTTTTGTGAAACCATCATGCCAATCATCTTAAAAAGTTTCCTGACACCCTTTGTAGTTAGTCCTCTCCCCTTCTACATCTACTGACAACCACTGATGTTTTCTGTCCCTATAATTTTGCCTGTTTTCAGAATGTCATATACATTAAATTATAAAATATGTAGGCTTTTGAATCTGGTTTCTCCCACTTAGCATAATGCATTTGAGATCCATCCATGTGGTTGCATGGACCAATAAATTAGACCTTTTTATTGCTGAGTAGTATTCCATTGTATACACATAACAAAATTGATCTACCCCCAGTAGAGGGACATTTGGAAGGTCGTTAGTTTTTGTCAATTTTGAAAGAAAAGCTGATATAAACATTTGCATACAGGTTTTTATGTGGACGTTTTTATTTCTCTTATGTAAATACCTAGGAGTGGGATGATGGCTATGTGGTTAATTTACAAGAAACTGCAACACTGTTTTCCAAAGTAGTTCTATCATTTTGTATTTCTGTCAGCAATGTATGAGAATTCCAGTTGCTTGGCAGAACTTGATAGTGTGAGATAAAAAACAAATTAGGCTGGGCATGGTGGCTCACACCTATAGTGTCAGTGTTTTGGGAGGCCAAGGTGGGAGATCTGCTTGAGTCTCTGATTTTGAGGTCAGTGTGGGCAACATCAGTTTGCAATAATTACAAACGTATTAGAATGGCTAACATATTAGCTAACATCCTAAATGTCCCTCTACTGGGGGTAGATCATTAGAATGTTAGCTCTTCTAATATGTTTGTAATGGTATCTCACTGTTTTAATTTGAATTTCCCTGGTGCCTAAGGATGTTGAACATGTTTTCATGTATTGATTTGCCATCTGTATATTATTTACTTTGGTGAAATGTCTGTAAATTTTGCTCCTTTAAAAATATGGGTTGCCTGTATTCTTATTGATTTGAGAGAGTTCTTTATATATATTCTGAATACTAGTGCTTTATCAGATACATGGTTTGCACATACTTTTCTTCATTCTGTGGCTTTTCATTTTCCTAACAGTATCTTTCAAAGAGAAGTATTTAATTCTGATAAATTCAATTTATAAATTTATTCCTTCTAGCAACAAAATTTGTTTCCTATGTTTATTTCTAGAGGTTTTGTCATTTTAGATTTTACTTTTAGGTCTAGGATTCATTTTGAGTTAATTTTTTTAATATAGTATAAATTATGGGTTAGGCTTGTCTTTTTGATATGGATGCCCAATTGTTTCAGCACAGTTTGTTGAAAAGAATATTCTTTCACCATTGAATTGCCTTAGTATTTCTGTCAAAAATCAATTGGCAATATATGTTTGGGTTTCTTTCTGGACTCCAGCCTATTCCATTGAGCTATATATCTTTTCATTTTTCTAATGCTCCACTGACTTGGTTGCCATAGGTTTGTATCAAGTCTTGAAATCAGATAGAGTAAGTCCTCCTAGATCAGTTTTAAATATGAGAGTTTTCATATCTCTTTGAGACTTCCGTGAAAATATCAAGGATGCACTTTGTATAAAAGTATAGATTTCAGAACAGAGCCCTGGACTAAAGCTATAATTTCAGAATTGTCAGCCTATTGATTGTATTTGAAGCCAAGGAAATCAACGGAATCACCTGGATAAAGAGTATATACAGAGAAAAGTGAATTATGAATAAGCCCCAATGAATTCTAACATTTCAATGTTAGAAGGATAGGGAGAAGCCAACAAAGGAGAGTAAGATATACTGATAAGTATAGTTGGAGAAAACCAAGAGTATTTTGGCAACACAAGGACTAAGAAAGAGGTAGTAGGTTCCAGAAGCAGAGAGTGGCCAGCTATAGTGATAGCTACACAGGGTTAATTAGATGTTCATTAGATTAGGTGACAGAGTTATCACTGACAAAAATAGTTTCGGTGAAACAGTGTTAAAAGTCAGATTTGAATGGTATAAAGTGCAAATGGGTGGTTAGAAACCAGAGATGTCACAGGTAAACAGTTGCTGTAAAGAAGTGAGGCTGCAGAAGTGAACATAAAAAGAGCATGATTGCTGGAGGGGCTGGAGGGAGGTCACAGGAAAGTATTACCTACAGTTGGAGATCAAAGAAAAAGTTTGTATGCCAAAGGAAATGATTCATAGAAAGAAAACAGTTGAAGATGCACAAGACAAGATAACTGAAAGTCTTTCAGAAGTTGAGATGAGATTAAATCCAGAGACTATGGGATGCATCCTCTTTTCTTTTTTTTTTTGAGACATGGTCTCACTTTGTCACCCAGGCTGGAGTGCAGTGGCACGATCTCAGCTCACTGCAAGCTCTGCCTCCCGGGTTCACGTCATTCTCCTGCCTCAGCCTCCCGAGTAGCTGTGAACATCCTCATTTTTAAGAAGTGGGACAAAGTAAAAGATGGTTTTAAATGCCAGAATGTTTGTAGATGTGATAGTGCTAAGATGAGGGAGTTCTGATGGTTTTTCCCCTCAACAATGTGTCGGGCAGTCATCAGCCAAAAAATGAGAGGAGAGCAGGAAGCGTGGACATTTTCATAAGAATGGAGAAGGAATGGGAAGTTCAGGAGAAAAAAAAATGGGAGAAGAATCTTACTAAAGAAATGTAGTAGGATTACTGGACTTATAAAAGATGCCGTGTGGCTAGGAGCCGTGGCCTATGCTTGTAATCCCAGAACTTTGGGGAGGCTGAGGCAGGAGGACCTTTTGAGGCCAGGAGTTTGAGATCAGACTTGGCAACATAATGAGACCACATCTTTACTAAAGGAAAAATAAATTAACCAGGCATGGTGGTACATCTGTAGTTCTAGCTACTCAGGAGACTGAGGCAGGAGAATTGCTTGAGATCAGGAGTTTGAGGCTGGCTGCTGTGAGCTATCATTGGACCACTGCACACCAGCCTGTGTGACAGAGCAAGATCTGTCTCAAAAAAAAAAAAAAAAAAAAAAACCATGATCTTTTCAACCTGTGGAAATGAAGGGGAAGAAAAAATTCAGCCCAGCTTATTCTCCTACTTCTTTGGTTCACCTGTTAAAAATGAGGGTGTATCCCATATTCTCTGGATTTCATCTCATCTCAACTTCTAAAAGACTGGAACCTTTCAGTTATCCTGTCTCATGCATCTTCAACTGTTTTCTTCCTATGAATCATTTCCTTTGGCACACAAGGTTTTTCTCTGATCTCCAACTGTAGATAATACTGGTCTGTGACCTCCCTCCAGCAATCATGCTCTTCTTATGTTTGCTTTTGCAACCTCCCCCTTAGGAAGGAAGCTACAGGGACAAGGTTAGGCATCATTTGGAGCTTACCCACATTTTCTATGTGTGGCCATCACTGCTCTTCACATTTACTCCTTCATTTATGTTTAGATTTAGTTCTTATCTTTATTGATTTTTCAACTTAATTAGTTTAAACATGCAAGCTTTTTAAGAGTTGTAGGAATTTTGGAAATTATGTTATTAATTTATTAACTTTTTAATTAAAACATTTTTTGTCTTACTTTGCAATAATCACATTTAATGTCTACTTTCAATAGATTTCCAGTAAATGATGCAGTGTTATTAACTATAGTCATCCTGCTGTACATTAGATCTTTAGAACTTATTCATTCCACATAACTGAAACTTTGTTAACTTTTTATATTGTCACCTTTTCATGTGACTTCATCAACCACAAAGTGACAGAGTGGCCAAACCTTTCACTCCCTAGTGGCGTCACCTTTACCAGCTGGTACAGTCATTCCCCATCTCTTTTGTTCCTGTCAACAGAGGGAGACTACCTAGAGATGAGAAGGAAGAAAGAGGTAGGGGGAAGCTTGGGCAATGCTTGTAGGCTGACACTAATGAATTAGGCTTACAACAGTCAAGGAGAGAGAATGGAAGTCCATTAAAGATCCACTTACTCTTTCAAGCCATGTCATCAAAGGCTGAATTCACAAAGAAAATAAAGATAAATTTGAGAAAGCAAAAATGTTCAACTTCAGTAGGGCAAACATCATAAAATTAAAAGGCAATCATAAAAGTGGGAAAAATATTTGAGACTATATGACAAAGGGCTTACTATATACAGAAGTTTTTCAATTAAAGTAACGAGGCTAACAACTAAAAAATAAAAGAAGGGAGAAAGAGGTTAAAAAAAAGAAAAAGAACAAAAAGACCAAGAACAGGAATATTTAAGGGAAAAAAAGGAATAATCATATAAATAGCAAATAAATATATGACATAATGAAAGCATTTATTGGTAATCAGTAACATGTCAATTAAAATAACAATTAGATATTTTGTTGTTTATTACATTAATAAGCATACGAAAGATAATATATATGTGACAAACACATAGGGAAGTGCTCTCACACACTCTTAATAGAAAGGAAATAGGTATAAGCCTGGGTGGCAAATTGATAACACATACCAAAAGCTGAAAACTTTCTTTTAACTTAGAAATTTCACCTCTAGGATTAGGGACCAATTCTAGGCAGGGGACCTTTTTACCCAGGGCTATCATTTACTTAGGGCCTCAAATTCAGACTTTAGATGTTATCTCTGAACTAGGTTATACCTAAAGTCAAAGAGATAACTGGGGAGAAAGAAAAAGAGACAGTGATCATGTAACTTAGAATTGTGCATGGTCACGTGACCTGCAGTACGCTAGAAATTAGGGACTTTCTCTTACTTCTTTAAGTTTTCAGAATAATGCAGTTAGAGTATATTTTACTTATTTTACCTTATATTTTTGTCTTAGAAGTTTTGATTGGTTAAGAAAAACATTTAAAATGTACCACAATTGAAAATATATAGATAGGCACTTTTAATTTTTAAATGTATTTAGAGTCTCAAAAAATTGCTTGAGTCCTATTTGCCCTCAGAGAGTCATTTATATTACTGAAAAACTGAAAGACACTTACATATCTCATAGAAAATTTCATGTTGTTGCCGCCACGCCGTGCAGATATTTAAAACGATGTTTAAAAGAATGTCCGTTCACATGGGAAGTTTGTAAAAAGCAGCTTATAGGACAGTATGGACTTTACAGATGTATTTTTTAAAACATTGTATGTGACTATGCATATCAAAATAATATTTAAAATGTCAGAGTCAAACTTGATATCATAGCTAATGCTTAACTGTAGCTAAGCAATTTCAAAAAGGCTAATGTATTATTTCAGATCCTTGCTGTTAGAATAATTTTTTAAAGTGTGACAGCTGGCAGATACATAAATAAGAAAGCAAACCTGTGAATCAGATCATTGGGGAAAATTTCAACCCATCTTATGGATGAGGAAATAGAAGGAGAAAGTAAGTGTTTTGCAGGTGGGTCTTCTAACCTGGAAACTAAAAGACTGTGAGCATCTTGTCTCTTTCCTTTGCATTTTTATGCCTCAGCTTCTTGGACAGTGCTTGGCACATAGAACGTGCTCGATAAATAGTTACTGAAGTTACTAACAGATCTGGGAATGGCTCCAGAAGCCCTGAGTGCATGGATGGGGACCCACTGCCACCTAATAAATGAAAACTGTGTGGTTCATGGTTAATGAAATGCTGCTCTTCATCAGTTTTACCCTCTCAGTCTCTAGAGATATAGCCAAAGGCTAAATTTTCTCTCTCTTAGATTGTGTCATAGGTACTCTGGGGGAGAACTCAAATACATCATTTTGTAGCAGGACAGAGGGAATTGAGACAACATACAGACAAGGAAAATAAGTCAGGCTAACATTAAGCTCAGGACCAGAGAAGTCCATTAGAGGAAGAACCAATGCCATGGCAACTGAAAACCGATGTAATTTCATTTGCTATTTAATGGGCTCTTTGTGGAAAAGTGCTCTTTGTGGAAAAGGCTAAATGAGGCCAAAAAATTGCATCCAATTTTCTCTTAAAGGATTTTTCCCTGTTTTTTCAGTGTTGCAGAGCCTGCTTTGTCCCCATGCTGGATTTTGTCTGCTATTTTTCTGTTTGCCTTTCTACTTAATGCCCCCATCTCCTGGCCTTTGTTTCCTTTGGTATTAGTATAATAGTGTTCATCAGTTGAGAAGGCTTATTTACCTTGGTGAAAATGTCCTCTCCTTAAATCCTGCATTTCCCTATGAATAAAGAGAGTCAAGGCAGGTTTAGGTGGCTGCCAAGCAGCATATTATTTCTACTTATTCCATTCGTAAGAGGAAAATGAAAGCTGCCCGCTTTACTCTGCATGAAGCAAATCCTGACAGTAGGAGGAAAATTTGTTACTGCAGGAAAGCCATAAAAATTCAAATGTTCCTTAGCAGATTGTAGCATGGGGGCAATGCAAAGGGGACCATGCCTTTTAAAAGACTGTTCCCTGCTACTTTATGTGACAGTGACACAAGTCACCCACATGTTAGGAAATTCCCTGGTCAATGAAGTGTAACATGGTAAGGCAAGATGTCACTGGCCTTCATTTTAATCCGAAATAGATATGCCTGCTGGACAGACACTGCTCTTACCACCTCATCGCCTTCCATCTTTTCATCTTCTATGTTATACATTGTAATAGCATAAATCTGATCAGTCATTTGCAAACCACCCAGAGGATTTTTGCCACATCTGCTGTATTATGAGTACCACCTGTACAATATGAATTTAATGTTCTCATCAAATTGATATTACTTATTAAATTCAATTTTAAAGGAAACCTGATATTACTATAAAAAATCGAAACCCCAAATCCCTTGACATACATTGAGGGTAACAGTAACAGTAAATAAAAGGCAATTAAATTCTTGACCTCTATCTGCTCAGAGACCCTCTGTTCTCAGATGGCAGAAAATGACTCTAAAAAGCTGCGTCTTCTGGTCACTGCTTTTTCCAGAAGGCTTGCCTCCAATCATTCTGCTCTGAGTGAGTTAACGTGAAACGAGTTTGCAGTCCCTATCTCACACCTGGTCAGTCAGCAGTTACTCCAGTCCCGTAAAGAATGTTCCACGAAAAATCATACCACACTTCGGCGAACACAACCTTAAGCAGTGCTTTCAAGTTGATAGTCTATTTAGTGCTGAGATTGTAGAAGCATCTCTTTAGAATCAGGAATGAAACAACTTTTCTGCTCTCATCACAGTCTCTTCAGCCCTGTCCTGGAGGTCCTAACTGGCACAAAGAGAAGAGAAAAATAAATAATGTATGACAATTGAAAAGAAGGAAGCAAAATGGCCATTATTTAAAACAGGATGTTTGTCTACATAGAAAATCCAAGAAAATCTACAATTAAATGGTTACAACTAGTAATTGAGTTGCAGAGGTAGTGCATTTAAGATCAATATACAAAAGTCAATTACATTTCTGTATACCAGAAATAAGCAGCTAGAAATTGTAATGTAAGAAAGGATATATTTATAATATCACCAGAAATTTAAGGGGCCTAGAAAATATATTTAGCAAAAGAGGTGGAAGAAATATGAACATTGTTTAAAAGACATTAAGAAGATACCATATTCAAGGTTTATTATGAAATATGTAGTACTAGATTATTCCTTCTTCAGAGGCATCCACTTTTACTTCCTTGAGCTGATTAGTTTGATATTTAGCTCCAAATTACTAAATAAATACCACTTATTTATCCATAAAAGTGGAAAAGAATAAGTAGAAATAGAAGCAGCTTTATGAGAATCTATTGATTGATTCTAATGGAAAATGAGGATCTGGCTCCTTTTCCGCTATCCATGTCCCTCTCCCCAAGTACTTTTTCATTCCCTGTCCCTTATGATGGAGTTACATTATAACTATGAGGCTTGTGGTCAACTATGATAGCTTCTTTTTTTGTGCAATATTTGTTATCTCTGTAGAAAATTGTCTTATTTCATTCTTTGGCTTAATTTTCTACAGACTCATTGCTATTTAACCTCAAAGCTTTTGCCAATAGTTTTATTTTATTTTATTTATTTTTAGAGACAGGGTTTCACTCTGTCACCCAAGCTAGAATGCAATAGCATGACCATGGCTCACTGCAGGTTTGACTTCCCAGGCTCAAGCAATCCCCCCACCTCAGCCTCCCAAGTAGCTGAGACTACAGGCGCATGGGCCGTGCCTGGCTAATTTTTAAAAGATTATTTTTAGTAGAGACAAAGTCTTGCTATTTTGATGAGGTCTCCAACTCCTGGCCTCAAGTGATCCTCCTGCTTATGTCTACAAAGTGCTGGAATTATAGGTGTGAGGCACTGTGCCTGGTCAGACAATAGTTCTAATCTTTTCTGAAACATTTAAACTTAGTGGGTATTTTATCAATTTTATTTTCTTGAAGAAGTTCCTTCTGGAGTCTTCAGCCCTGCTCCAACTAGGTTCAGGTTGATGTGCATCTGGTGAACCACTGTCATCCTGGGATCCCCATTCCCTATCATCCCAGGAACACCCTTTTCCTCTCCCCTGTTTCCTGGACCACAAGTCTTCCTAAATCTTGGTGTCTTGCCTGTTTGGGTTAGATACATCCTCTGGTAGCTTTCCGAGAAAGGGTGCATGAGACTATACATGCACCCCAGTGCATGAATTCTACCCCCGACTTAGTGTAGAGTTCTAGATTCATAAACATTTTCTTTTAGCATAGTGAAGGCATTGCCCCATTGCCTTCTAGTTTCCAGTACTGCAGCTGGAAAATTGAAAGCCATTTACTTCTCATTTTTTTAATGGGACTTATTATCTTCCTCTCTGGGGAATTTAGATTTTTTTTTTTTTTTTTTTGGTCTTTGATGTTCTAAAATTTCACAATGAACTGCCTTGGTAGGTTTATCTTCATCCTTTGTACTGAGTCCATTCAATTCCACAATGCTTGTCTATCAGTTCTGAGAAATATTTCTGAATTGTTTCCTGCATGAGTTCTTTTCTTCTGCTTTCTATATGCTATTTTTCTTGAATTACTATTACTTGGATATGGAACCTCCCTGGACTGTTTCTCTGAATTGTCTTGTATCATCTCTCCTATTTTACATTTCTTTATTCTCTACTTTCTGGGAGATCTTTTCTAGGTTGTTTTTCTCTGTTTTTATTGCCTCTGTCAAGTATATTAGAGGTTTTCCTTAGATGTCTTATTATCCTTGGCTGTCTGCCTACATTTAAGTTCGAGTCACTAAAAGCTGATTCAGAATCTAAATATCTAGGGAGAGTGGTTTTTTTTTTTTTTTTTTTTTTTTTGCTGTACAGCATCTGGCTGGACCTTTCATCTGAGGAATCTCTGACATAGTCTCTTAGGAATTAGTCAGATTCTCTGAAGAAAAATCTAATGGAGATGCAAATATAGCATATCTACTATCTAGGATGCTCTGTCCCTCTTCTTTGCTGAGCAAACTTCAACTCCTATGCAAGGTGTTAGTTCAGACTTCACTTCTGAGGATCAATCTTCCTTCATTCCTTTAAACTCAATTAGGACACTATGCTATGTTCTGTATTCTCACATCTCATTGTAGCTTTCCTTTGTGGTACTTATATTTTATTTGTTGAATTCTTTGATTAGTATCTGCCTCTTTCACTAAACCATAAGTTTAATGAAAGCAGAAACTGTTTTGCTCGGCACAGCCCTGTGCATAGTACATATTGGGTGTTGATTTTTAAAAATTTATTGAATATTCAATCGATAACAAGTTCTAGCACTAGGGAAAAGAGTGCGATTGGACCAGAGCAATTTCATGATCCTTACTGGTAAAATCATACTCAGTTGTACACATTGCTTCTTTCCCATATGAAGAGAGTACATCAGGAAGGAGGGAGAAGTCAGAAATGTTAAATACTACAGAGAGCTCCAGTAAGTTGAGAGTTAAACAGATGCTATTGGATTTAGTGACATGGATGGAACTGAAGATTATACCAATCAGTTGAGCGATGGATGCAGAAATCAGAGCGGGGGCGATTGAGAACTAAAAAGGAGGGTGTCTGAAAGTGTGAACAAGCCTTTTAAGGAGTATTTGTGAAGAGGAGACGAGAAGTGGATGAAGAGGAAAATGGGTTTGAACTTTTTTTAAATTTTATTTTATAAGGTAGAAACCTGAGCATTTAAAAAACTGATGGAAAAATCCACCAGTAGGGCATAGATTGAAGAAAAAGAAGAGAGGAGGGATAATTTTTGGTGTGAGGACTCTGAGAAGTTTGGGAAATGAGATCCAGAGCAGGTAAAGGGATTGACTTTGGAGAGGAAAAGCTTTGCTCTATCATAGCCAGAAGCAGAAAAGGAGGGAATGAGAGTTGATATGTGTGGTGGGAAGACTTTAAGGAAGCTTCCCTTTGAAGGGCATTTTTTATGTAAAGTAAGAAGTGAAGAGAGCTGAGAGTGAAAAGAGAAGAAGCATAAAAGATTCAAGGCAAAAAGAGGTTTGAAATAATTGTTACAGAGAATATATTATATTTTCTGTAATTATAGAGAATAATTATTATAGGGAATTACAAAGAATGGGAAACTAAGTAAAACAGAGAAACATTGGGTTTCTGAGCAGTCTGGAGGATCCAGCTGAGTTCTGATGTTTGACTTTATGATGGTACTGGTCTTGCACAGGTGGCACAGGTATTTTTTGCCACACAGCACTCAGCTGCTTGGGTGCAGACACTGAGACAGCAGATAATTGGGCTCACGCAGGGTTAGGGTCACTCATAATGGCCCCAGGTAGATGCTATGAAGCGATGAAGGGAATTTAAAGTTCCACCAAAAGAGTTATTAAAATGATAAAATATGGAACTAAGCTGGATAGAGAAGGAGAGAAGAAAGGAACATCTAATGGACAAAGAGAACACAGGGATCTGATGGAGTCCAAGAATGGTTATAGTGGACACTGAACAAGTAAGATGCATAGATAGAAGATTGTGGGCAGAGAATTGGATATGTGAATCAGTGATTTCTGGAGACAGATAAATTTCAGGTAATGACTCAGTCCAGGTATGACTGTGGGTTGGAGTCATCAAGTCAGAGTAGGAGAAAGTCACTGAAGGGAATGAGATTCAGAAACGGGGAGACCAGGAGATTGGGTGGGTCATTCATGCGGTATTAAAGACCCCCAGAATAACGTCAGGAATTTTTGAGGAGAGGAGTAATGTGAGGTAGGTGCCAAAATCTTAAGAAACAGATGGGAAGATAATTCTATTAGGGAAAGAGATTAGGTGGTATAACTGAAAAAGCAAAGCCCTAAAGAAGTAGAGGTGTTCCTTTTATTTATCTTTCCACGTGAATTAGGGAGTAATTGGAAGGAGCAATGGGGAGTCAGATACATGAAAAAGAACACCCAGCTATATACCACAGGCCAGAGTTAAGCATCCCACATCCGTTGTTTGAGCTTGGAACACAGCAAAGCTAGTTTGGTTGCCATGGTGACCAACGCCATGTCTCCGGGCTCATTAATCCTATGTTCCAAACTAAGCACTTAGCAATAGCTTCTGAATAAATGCAACAAAGCTCTGCATACTGAAAAGGGCACATTCATGTTAAGCAGAGGAAAAGGGTTTTCAATTTCATTCATTAAACTTGAGTAAATAATTTAATATCTTTGTGCGTCAGTCCTCCTAGCTAATGAATAAGGATAAATGCTTAATGGAAAATCTAGCTTAATAAAGTTAACAGCATCGGGGCTACATATAAAGGAAATTGATGTTGCCAGCATATATGCATATGAAGGGGAAAATTGAAAGGAAAATAACGTGTATTAAGCATCTATGATGTGGCTATGTCAGGTACTTGAAAATAAAATGTTTCATTTAATCCTTGCAACAACCATGTGAGGTTGCATAGTGTTCTCCTTATTTGAAAAATGAGGAATCACAGACTCAGATAAGTTGAATCAGGCCTCAGTTCACAAAGCTTGTCAGATTTGAGCAGATCAAATTTTATTTGTTTTGGGTCTGTGATGCTCCCACTGTGTCTTGCTGGAAATTGTATAATGCTTATCCTTCTGGGACATTTGGCTAATTAAAAAATTAGGAGAAAAGACTGTGCTAAGGTGACACTTACTCTCTAAAAGAGAAACTTAAATGCTATATCAGAATTCTATTAGCTTAAAATAATTAACTATCCTAAGATTTTTAAAAGGCTTTTCTTAAAAAAAAAAAAAAAAAAAAGGCAGCTGGGTATATTCGAAGTGTATTTAATTAGAAGACATGAAAAACTGTCAATATTTCTTCCGAAATGAGTCCCACCAAGGCAATTGTTTATCCCCATTCTATCGTTTTCTCACATGAAGAATTGGAGTTGCAAAGCACACTCTCAACACAGAAACTGATCCTTTCCTTTTAAGTATCATGCCTTTATTTTGGTTTCTGGACTTGCTCCAACAAAGGTGTAGATAAGTGGTTGAAAAAGATGTATTGAAAATCCATTAATTCATTTTCCTTAAAGTTAAACTCTTTAATTAAAAGCAACACTTCGATCAATTTCTAATTTCTACCTCCAACAATGTAATATAGCAAGGTTTAAAATAATAGAAATAACTAGGCGTATGTTAAATATCCCTGTCACTAACCTTAGATGTTAGCATTTTTCTTTTTTTCTCCAAACACTAATTGTTTTGGTCTCACCTATATGACAATTTTAGGTCAATTTTTTCAAGTTTGGGTTGCTTACTGCAGCCAGGTGATTCCCAAGTGCATTTTCAGAGGAGAAGTAGTAATCACAGCCTTCTTTCCCACCTGTTAGCATTATACGTCTCCTTCTCTGACCGACTCTCTTTAAATTCTACAATCAAAAACCATATGTGTCTTCTGTTCTGAGTTTTCGGTCTGGGTGTATTATCTTTGTTTTATAACTGAAAGCATCTGAAACCGGAAATTAAAGGATGAAATTTCCTTGGGCCTGTACTTCTTTATTTATTTTCTATCAGCACTTTTTCTTTAATTTGTTTCTTACTTAGGGGAGCCTGGATCTTATTATCTTCTGAACATTTAAAATACCCATTTAGCAAAAGATGTCAGACTTACAAACAGAAATGCAAGTGTTTTCTTTGTCATCTCTGTAAGTAATAACTTATGGAAGATAATCTAAACAATTTTAGAAAGTTTTTCCATTAAGCTAACCAAGAAAACATACAAATAGGGGAAATGATGAAAGCTCAGAATTGGATGCTAAGAATCAAGCACATGCCAGCTTCTTGAAGTTTTTACTAATTAGAAAGCTAATGGAGACAGAATAACGGTGGACCCCTCTCTTTTTCAAGACAAAACATTTTGCTGGCAGCCAGCCCCCACCAAGAGCTACAAAGAAGTGAACGCTGCAGGGAAGGCCCAGTTAGGGAGTCCACTGAAAGCAAATCACTCCAGCCCGTTTTGCTTTGTTTTCTTGCGGCCTCAGAATTCTGGCAGCCCTCAGCAACACTCTTCAATTAAGAGGGCCACACCAACCAAAGACCTGGGTGGTAAGAGTAGGAAGTACACGCACTTCTTGCAAGCATAGTTGAATTAACCTGGGTGGGGGCAGGAGGAAGAGCCATGAAGAAAGATCGTCTTGGACTTAATTAATAATTAATAATAACCCTGTAATCACAGCTACTAGGGAGGCTGAGGCAGGAGAATCACTTGAACCTGGGAGGCCGAGGTTGCTGTGAACCGAGATTGCGCCATTGAGCTCCAGCCTGGGCAACAAGAGCAAAACTCCGTCTCAAAAAAATAAAATGAAATAAAATAAAAGATAATAATAACAACAGCTGGATATGGCATTTATTTGGCACGCTTGGCACTTTGTCTATGCTTTCACTAATCCTCACAACTATCCTATGATGTTAAGACTGTTATCCTAATTTGCAGATTAAAACACTGAGCTTGAGACAAATTGCTTAATAGTGAAATCAGGTTTTGACCTCAGTGACCTCACTGCAGAGCTCTCGTTTTGTCCACTAGGTGGTGCTGCCTTCCCTTTGCTACTTAGAGTCCTGCCGGTAATGTAATTTAGTCTTGGGACTGCCTTGGGGGACTTTGCTGTTGTTGCATTATTCTGTGAATCTCATCTCTACTGCAGACTGTATATGTCCGTCAGCAAACCTGCCACTCCCTCAGCTTCTTCTATAACTGCCTTGCTCACAGCCCCTGATGAAGGGGAAGCACAGGTGCTATCTTCTGTAACACTTGATCCTTCCATGCTGTAGCCTATTAGACCAGGGGTGGTGTTCAACCAAGGGCTGGTCAGGAGGCTTGGACATGGCTTAATATGAAAAAAGGAACTCAAGTACAGTGCTTAAAAGTGAAGTTTCTGGAGTAAGACAGACTGGGTTCAGACCTTGACTCTTCCATTCATGAGGGCAAAATTTAACTTCTTTGAATCTTATCCCTCACCTACTAAATGGGGCTATGGATAATTCAAGTTGATTCTAGGGAACTCCAGCAAGGCTTTATGGATTATGTAAGGCTCTTTTCCCCCATCCCTGGACCTGTGAAAGTATCTTTGTGTTGTCTAGAAATGCATTTCCCAAAGTCCACTGTATTAAACAATGATTCTGGAGCTGTTAATAGGTGTTGCAAAAAGAGAATTCCCTGGAAAAATAAGTCCTGGAAAACCCATGTTAAACTGGACAGACTTCCTCATCATAAACTTCTCAGAAACCTTCATATGCTAATGTGAATTGTAAAGATACAAAGGTACATAGAATCTACACATTTATTTAACCACAGCGCTTTTATTTTTAATGCATCTTGCAATACTAATATGCCACAAAGCACACTTTGGGTAATGCTGGCTTAGGAGAATGAAATTAGGGCCTGTAGCTAGAAAGGGAACTCATATTTGGTGCAGCAAGAACTCCATTTAGCCCTGTGTACATCAGTCTTCTTTCCAGCTTCTCTTTTGAGGGCAGATTCTATCACTGTGTTAGGCAGAAAAAAATGACCCTCCAAAGATGTCTAAGTCTGTATCCCTGAGGCCTGTGATTATATGTTACTTTATATGGCAAAAAAGCACTTTGCAGATGTGATTAAATTAATAACTTTGATATGGGGAGATTATCTTGGATTATCCATGTTGGTCCTGTCTCTTTAAAATCAGAGGACCTTTTTTGGCTATAGTTAGAGGAAATGTGACTATAGAAGGAGGGTCAGAGAGATAGAATGTGTAAGGGATTCTACCCACCATTGTTAGCTTTGAAGAAGGAGGAAGGAGATCATGGTCATGAAATGTGGGAAGCCTCTAGAAGCTGGAAAAGGTGAGGAAATGGACTCCTCTATATATTCTGTTTGACCTCGATCTTAGCCCACTGTCAGGGTTTTTTTTTTTTTTTTTAAGAAATCGAGCCAATAGAATGTGTGTGTGTGTGTGTGTGTGTGTGTGTGTATGTTCAGAGAGGGAATGATTTATTTTAAGGAACTGACTCATGCAGTGTGAAGGTACAAGTCTGAAATCTGGAGAGAAGGCCAGTAGGCTGGAGAACTAGGGAAGAGATACAGTCTGTTGCCAGAGCCCTTCCTTGCTTATGCGAGATCAGTCTTTGTTCTACTAGGACTTTCAACTGAGTGGATGAGGCCCACTCACATTAAGGAGAACAATCTGTTTTTAACTTAAAGTTTGCTGATTTACATGTGAATCTCATCCAGAAAAACAGCATCACAGAAACATCCAGAATATTGTTTGACCAACTAGCTAAGCAGCATGGCCCAGTCAAGTTGATACATAAAATTAACCATTACATCCACTGAGACTTGTGTCAGATTTCTGACCTGCATAACTATAAATAATCAATTTGTGTTGTTTTCAGCTGCCCAGTTTGTAGTAACTTGTGACAGAAGAAATAAGAAGCTAGGACTCTCACCTACCCATCCTAGGCATCCTAGGCATTCCTATCTGCTATAATGTAAGTGATTTCTTTTTGAGGACTTGGTCATCTGTCTCTCAGTTGTGGTTCATTTCTTTAATTCTGCCATCATCCACAAAGGATTTTGATGCTGACATAAATTACCAATCCAAAATCACCCTCACAACTCCTGGACCTCCACAATTCTAACAACCTGCATTTCACTCTAGGTCAGCTGTCCACTCACATGATCTCATCCTTGGCCCTTTTATGTCGCTCCAGTATTTTCTCTTCTTATCTTTCTATCATTCTCTCTCAGTTACACTGCACCAATTCTTTAATGTCTTCATGACTCCAGTTCCTTGCCCCTTTTTGTATACAGGTCTCTCACCCTCTCTTAATTTCATTTCTTTCTCCACTCAGTCTGGGCTTCCTTGTTGATTACTTGAATTACTGTCTCACTGATACTATCAGTTTGCCACAGTACAATCCTTCTAGATTAGCACAGACCATATACACCTCTAATACACCGCTCCTTGCCTCCTATTAAATCATCTACAAAAATACAGAAAAACCAAACAAAGCCCTTTAGCAATAGCTATGTAAACTAAATATATGAACAAACTATAAACCAAAGAATGGTGAAATTTCTATTAATTACATCATAAAAGGGAATTAATTTGGATGTCCTTTTTAAACAAAATAGACAGACAACGCCCCCAAGAGTTAGAGGAAGAGGTTGACTGACATGTTCAGTGTCTGGCTTCAGGGTACACAAATTCTCCCTCCCCTTAAAGTCATCATTCTGACAGGCATGCAACCTGTCAGGTATTCGAAGAGACACTCTCAGATGATTAGTCACTGCCTTTCTTACCCATTTCTCAGTGATGAAGATGGTACAAAGAAGCACAACCTGGAGTCCTTGAAAATATTCTGGCCCAGCAAAGAGGGAGCCTTACCCTGACTACGCAGGGAAAGATAATTCTGAAATGGCCTTTCTGCAAGAAACAGACAAAAATTGTGAAAGCTTTTGCTTAATTCCATCCAAAGTGTGAAGGGGACTTGGCCTCTATGAGACCTAAGGAGACGATGGACTGAGATAAAGGCAGAAATACAAAGGGAGCTGGAGAAAAAAACTTCCCTCTTCCATTCACCTAAGGGGCTGTTCTTAAACCTTTATATAGCCATAGCCCTAGTTTCACCAGCTGGTGAAGTAGACGGTATCACACCTAGGTACCCCTGTGTTTAACAGCTGTGGACCTCCACATACTATGTTAGCAGGGAATCTTGTTTCTTCAAGGTACGCCTTCCTGATATGAATTCCCAGCAGAGACAACCACTGTCCAAGTAATTGTTCTTTCTTTTTTTCCTCTCTTCCTTCCTTCCTTCCTTCCTTCCTTCCTTCCTTCCTTCCTTCCTT